>NC_142787.1:18424697-18644697 GCF_988280905.1 Pimephales promelas
GGATAAAAAGCAGAGCTTCATTATCAGTGTGAGACCACTTTGGTGCTCCACAGACCCTGGTCTTTTCCTGCCTGTCGATCCCCTGCTGCTGTGACCCATTCTTATGAGCTCATCACTTCCTTCCACTCCACTTGCTATGTTTCCAGAAAGCCGAGCGAGTGCTCTGCCAATTTACGCCATCCCTTAGCACGTTTACACTGGCCTGCCACATCTGATAAAGGCTTTCTTTAAAAATCTTTTTGCTTGAGGACATGGGTGATAGTGAAATCTGAAAGGGTGCTTTTGTTTCTTTTGGAAACTCTTGAATACACACCAGAAGAACTGCAACTGGTGAACAAATATCAGTTTCAGTAAGTTGCCACCATACAGCTTACGTACGTTTTTCATTCTGGATTCCAGATGCAACAAACGAGACAATGGATTAAAAAAAAAAAAACAGAAAACATACAAAAAAGCAGTAGTTAGTCTTGTTTTATTGTATCCCTTTACCTTATTATTGCACCTGTATTACCATTCAAATATTTGGGTTTGATTTTTTTTTTTTTTTTTTAAGAAGTCAGAAGAATGTATTTATTTGATCCTAAATGTAATAAAATAGCAATATTGAGGGTGTATATATATTACAATTTAAAATAACACATTTATATTGGATTATTTTGAAATGTAATTTATTCCTGTGACGCAAAGCTGAATTTTCAGCATCATTCAGATCCTTCAGAAATCATTCTAATATCCTGATTTGCTGCTCAAAAAACTTTTCATATCATTACCCATTTTGAAAATCGATGTGCTGCTTAACATTTTTGTTGACACCGTGATTCACTTTTTTCATGATTCTTTGATGAATATGAATCATTCAAAAGAACAGCGTAATAGAAAAAATATACAATTTTAGTATACATTTAAGTCTTTACTGCCACTTGATCAATTTCAACGTTTCCTTGCTATATAAAAGTATTGTCTTTTGAACTGTAGTGTGTGAATGCAACATGTGAGAGCTGTAGATCTGAGCATTAGTTGAACAAACGCTGCTGCATTAATGAACGCAAACCCTCTTTCCCGGTCACAACAAAACCATAAATGGCTCGCAATCAGTCGAATGGCTTCTTCCGTGTATGGATTGAAGCATGTGTGAAGTATGTTGATGTAGATAAGCCGGGCTGAACAAATACTTCAGCACGAGGCGAGACTGTCAGTCTGTGAATGTGTCATGAATGTGAATAAGTAGGTAAACGCTGGCTTCTGAACAGCATAAAATATTTGTTTTTGTGGCAGTGTGCGAGAAAATCGTTTTTTGCATAACATGGTACCAAGAATACATTTCACTCGTCAAGGAAATGGAGAGCTTATTGTAAGCAAATTCACTTTTTAAAATGATGATGTATGTCATATGTAAGCAAGCCTACTTAGAATGCGGCATATGTTTTCACAATTTCATTACTTACTCTAAGGAGAAAGTAAAAATGCTAAATTTTGCAAGATCATTTTAAACATCAAGTTGCGATAGTATTTTCTTTATTGTGATGGATATCCAAGCTTTTCGAAGGAAAAAATGTGGGGCGGGACTTGACTTTGTCTATCCGTAATTGATTGGATGGTTTTGGTTTGCTATTGCTATGATGTCATGTGAGTGACCGGTTGTAAACACGTCGTCACCAAAGAGAAGTGATGAGAGGTTATTACCTATGATTAAGATAACGAGGGCACGTGGATTTAAAAAATGCACTGACAAATTATTTATACTGTAATAAATACTGCAATAGAATTGTCTATTTTGATATCATGATGATTTGAAACTGAAATGTGTTCATTCTCAGTAAAATTGTCTTTGCTGTGACTGAAAGCATATTTACTAAACAAACAATGTAATGTTTAGGTGTAATGTAATGAATGTAGCAAGATATGGGTTTTTGGTCAACATACACTTTAAGTTTAATGTACACATCATCTCCAAATAGGGAGGTGTGTTTAACTGAACGAATACTAGTGTTTGCCAGTGTTTCTGTAAACACTGAAAAAAGACATTATTTCTGACAGGATTTACAGTCGTGGCTCTTAACTACAACCATAATGTCACAGATACATGGAAAGATTCACTGCTGCTTCTGTCCCTCTGAATCACGCACCCAATCCCCTCAGTTCATCTACTGAAATTGTAATTATTGATCTTTCTCTCCCCCTCCACAAACACAGAATATTGACATCACGAACTTCAGCAGCAGCTGGAATGATGGTCTCGCTTTTTGTGCCATTCTTCACACCTACTTACCGGCACATATCCCTTACCACGAGCTCAATAGCCAGGACAAGGTCTGTATGTGCACACACGTATGACACAAATAGGGTGAATTCAGGTCAATTTGAATGTCTTTATGTGGCCCAATTTACCTGAATTCACTCTATATGTTGTGCTATCAGTTAGCATAAAGTGTTTAAAAAGATATGCATTCAATTCATTTATTGACATGACTTCTTCCTGGTTGTCTTTTGCAGAGGCGAAATTTCACTTTAGCCTTCCAGGCAGCAGAAAGTGTAGGAATTAAATCAACACTGGTGAGTTTGATATGAACGGCACAGCTAATTCAGATAAGCATTATATTACAATGCCTCAACCTAATATTTACACTGCCACAAAGTATTTCAATTTCAGAATCGTGAAACAAATGTATATCACAAAAATGTTAAGCAGCACAACATTGATAAAAATAATAAACGTTGCATGTGCTGAAAATCTGCATATTTGAATGATTTCTGAAGGTTCATGTGACACTGAAGACTGGAGTAATTCAGCTTTGCCATCACAGGAATACATTGCATTTTAAGCGCTATTAAAATAGAAAACAGTTAATTTAAATTGTAATAATACTTCACAATTTTTCTCTTTTTATTGTGTCTTTGATCAAATAAACACAGCGTTTATGGATGTATTCTTTATCATCAGAGGAGGCATGTTTTCTCCATGTCTCCAGGTGCTTTTTTATCTTTCCAAATGAAATTCAGTTGTAAACTAATGGAATGCTCTCAGTATGATACAACATCAAATATCTTTATTCTGATCTGTTAATTTAAGGTACAATATGCAGGATTTTTTCGCCATCAGGGGTCGCTAACCTCTTACAGTAACAAAAACGTATATTGATGACGTATATTCCGCATTAAGCATAATTATGGATCTCGTCGTCAAACTGATGGATCTTTTATGGATGAGTGAATACATTGATGTTTTTAACATGACTGTTATGAAGCAGGGCGCGATTGCTAGACGTATACCAGCGCCACACGAAACGCGAGTCCTGCGGATATAAAGGGATAAGAACATTTAATTCTCCCAAACTACACGCAAGTGATGAATTAATACTCACACAGGTCAGTTTATTAGGCAAATGAAACTTGAGGTAATGCTGTGCTTCTTCACTTGCTCTAACAGTTTCACTATCACACTAAACGGCATTTAAGTGTTGAATGTTGTTAGTTTGGTTGTTTGTTAGCTGTATGATACTAAGTACGTTAAGCTAGATCAACATTAGAATAACATACAGATCATCTTCTAACATTTCACCATGTTGAACTAAATAACATTGATTAGTTTTATGTACATTTGCTCACCTGTCTAATAAAGTACATCCAGCACTTGCGTCTCTGTCAATTCGATGTTAGTCACGGACGTGGAGCGCTCGGCATCTCAAAAGATGTTGATTTTAGTTTTAGTCCTCTGTTTGTCTCAAAGTCTGCTTGCCATGGACCATAATGTTTGAATAAAACAACAACAGCGTGAGCGTCCTGCTAGGCATAACAGGCATAACGCAGTTTTCGACGTCTGTCGCTATGGTTACTATGGCAATACGAGGTCAAACCTGGCGGAAACCAAAGCTAACATGGATATGACGCCATTGACTGGCGACTCCTCACCCCTGCTCACACGCCCCGTTCCTTTGGTTAAACTTGCAATTTTCTCATGATTTACAAATAGTTTGAAACATTTGGGATATTGTAAGTAATCAACAAAACAATATATAACATTGGCCTAGTGGTTTTTGGATATTTTACTGCTGCAAAAATCCTACATATTGCACCTTTAAATCATCTTTTGTTTAGAATTAGAACCTAGAAGATGTTTTCAAATTTTGCTTTCCACCCTGTTGGTAAATACTAATTGCAGCTGTAAAACATTAATGCAACAACATATGACATCTCTTTCCTGGTGTAACATTTTAAATTGTGAAAAAAAATATATATATTTTAAAGACTTCATAAGCCGCAATGATCCTCACATGAATGTTCAGTCATTCTTAAAAGGTATTTTCAAAGAAATATTCCTTCCACCCTGTTTTCCCATTTCATTAACATAAATTTTATATTCCAATTCTACCCAGCTGCACTGTAAAAAAATATTGATGGTTTAACTTAAAAAAGTAAGTAACCTGGTTGCCTTAAAATTTTAAGTTCATTGAACTGGAAAAAGTGAGTTAATACAATGAATGAGATTGATTTAACCATCAGAAACTCAAAATTATATGTTATCTAAACTAAATAAATTATTTAAGTTGATTTGACAAAAGAAAAAAAATTGTGATTACTACACTGTAAAAAAATATTGTTGGTTTAACTTAAAATAGTAAGTAACCTGGTTGCCTTAAAATTTTAAGTTGATTGAACTGGAAAAAGTGAGTTAATACAATGAAGTAGATTAATTTAACCATCAGAAACTCAAAATAATAAGTTATCTCAACTAAATAAATTATTATAAAGTTGATTTGACAAAAGAAAATGGTGTGATAACAAATCTTGAAAATATTTTTTACAGTGTGTGTGAACTCAACCTTTGTTGTTTTATCCTGTTAGTTGTTTTTATATAGTCATGCGGTCAAAATGGCAACATATACAAAGAATGGCCCAATTAAAGAGACACTTTGCCCAAAAATGTAAATACTGTCATCATTTACTCACTCTCATGTTGTTCCAAACCTGTGTGAGTTTCTTTCTTCTGCTGAACTCAAAAGAAGATATTTTGTAGAATGTCGGTAAACAGTTGAAGATAGCCATTGACTTCCATATTAATTTTTTTCCCATTCTATTGCAGAGATGTATAAAGTACTAGAAACCCGGACTTGAGTAAAAGTACAAGTGCTCTATCAAAAAAGTGACTTGAGTAGAAGTTGAAGTGCTTTTTAAGGACCACACTTAAGTAGAAGTACTAAAGTATTCATTTTTTGTACTTAAGTATTGCAAGTAGTTTATTTTAAAATTCACTACTTAAGTACTAAAAGTAAAAGTACAAGTATTGTGTCATGTAATTATTAAAGAAAGCAGTCAAAAGTTTGAACTAGCAATCAAATAAGGCACTTTGGCGGGATACAAATTTGCTTTGGCGGCCATACAAAATTTGTATAATTGTAACGAGTAACTAGCAGAACATTAAAAAAAATATCGAAGTAAAAGTATTAAATTCATCGAAAATATCTACTGAAGTAAAAGTAGAAGTATGAGGAAAAAAACAATACTCTAGTAAAGTACAGATACAGCATTTTAGTACTTAAGTATAGTACTATACATCTCTGCCCATATATACTTAAAAATATCAGCAGAATAAAGAAACTCATACAGGTTTGGAGCAACTTGAGGGTGAGTAAATGATTACATCATTTTCTTTTTTGGGTGAACTAACCCTTTAAGCTTTTATTATGTAAATAGATAGACGATTAGTAATATGACTTTGTTTACTAGTTTTAATGGTGAAAACTGTGACTGCTAGCTGAGCTGTTTCCTGAACAAGCTGTGGCAAGATTGTGTAACATAGCACAAGACACCACACAGTTTGACACAAACATATTTTTTCTGACCAATTGCTCTTGCCTTCCCATATCTGACTCATTCTTTCTGTCTTGACAGGACCTTGGTGAAATGGTGCGCACAGAAAGACCTGACTGGCAGAGTGTCATGACCTACGTGACGGCCATCTATAAGTATTTTGAGACCTGAGAATCTTCTTAAACTGGACTGCACTGTATTGGCAGCTATACTTACCTCGCTTCGCTTTCCTAGCTGTGGAATGCTACTCCCAAGATGCTACAAATTTCCCAGATGCCTTAGCTGCGCATGGAGGAAACTTGATCAACTCACCCACACAACTTACAGTTCTCTCCCAATGTGTTTTCCCAGAGTCCTCTATGGCTGCAGAATCAGGCCAGATCCTACTAAGCTTTTTTGAACGGCAGTGCTTTGAAAGAGGAGAGGGAAGTTGGCACAATCGTGAGCCAGCAACTTCCTGTAAGAACAACGTAACACGATTTTAAGTGTATTGTGCCAATCAATCAACAAAAATATGTATCTCAGAAGAGAGATGCCTTTGACAAATGCCTTTTTTCTAGTTTTTATCATAAGGATGCCCTCTTTATACCAGTATTGGTCTTAGATCATCAGTATTTACTCCAAAGAGTGACGCCACAACAGGCTTCGCCCACAAAAATTATGTTTTTGATGTTTTCCTTAGCCTGAATAAGCTCAAACCTGACTTATTTAGCCTTAAAAAGGTAAAACAGAGATCCTTAAACATTCAACCTATTTTTGTTGCTATTATATTGTACTGTTTTGATACACTAAATAAAAGCTAATAGTCATTTGAAATGAAGCTGTTAGGTCAGAAGTGTATTTTTCCCTCAATGTTCATTCCAACTGATCACTGAAAATGCTGCAAGAAGTTTTTTTTTTTGTTTGTTTTTTTTAAATATCAGCACAAATGAAATGCATGGCTGCTTGTTTTCTCTGTTTTTTTTTGTTTTTTTTCAGCATTTCGGTCCTTTTTGTCTACGCACTACTAATTCTTATTTGACACATGAAGCCAGCTGGGTTCTGGAAGCTTGCTGATTCAGATTGAGTTTGTCTTATGGGTGTTAAAGCACAAATAAAAAAAGGCTGAATGTGTATTCACTGAAATGAAATGTGAAATAAGACGACTACAATCCATCCACACCGTAAGCTTGTGGTTTACTCATGCATTATATACTGTACGTCTGTCAAAGATAAGCCTCTGCACACAAAACCGAAGCCTTGCGTGGAAAAGGAAAAGCCAAGAGCACATTTCTTGTTTTAGGTGACCTCTTCAATGCACTGTTCTTTTAATATGTTTGTTTCGGGGCTAATTTGCCCATTTGAGACCTTTTGAAGGGATCAAGTGGGTTCCAGCAAGGTTTATGCTGCTAATGATGACAGCAGTTCAAAATGAATTTTATGTCAAGGGCAAGTCATGTTTGTTGCAAAACTAACTTATTGTATTTACATTACAGAGAGCCCTGTTGTGTTTTAAATGATAGATTTTGTGAGATGTAAGCTCTGTTTTGCTACCTAATCACATGGAGTTTAATATGAACACATTGATTTGAACAAAATCACATCATATTTTGCTGTGCTTTTCTTTAAGACTTGCCATAATTCATATTTGTGTAAATCCTGGACTGTATTATTCATTGTTCACACTACAAATAGTTTCACCTTGTTTCACTATTAAGATTCCTAGAGCACTGTATGACATGGTTCATTTTGAAAACATAAGGTTTTCTGTTAGCAAGCTTTTATGATAACATTATCTGAGCACAAATACAGTTTGATTTTTTTCAAATGTGTTCATTGTGTGTTTATTATTTGTGTGCTTGTACATGGACTTTATGACATGAACTCTCATTGACTGAAATATTTGTTGAAACCAGTGTTATTGTGATTAGAATAAAAAAAAAATATGAATATGACCATATGTGAAATAAAATAAAAATGTCAGGTGAAAACCCTGAATGATTGAGGCATTTTATATAGTGTGCTCAAGGCGCTTTACAGCCATGTCGGGGGTCTCTCCTCAGTCACCACCAGTGTTCAGCATCCATTTGGATAATGCGACGGCAGCCACAGTACAATAGCGCCAGTGCGCTCACCACGCACCAGCTATAGGTGGAGAGGAGAGAGTGATAGAGCCAATACAATGTAAGGGGATTATTAGAAGGTCATGACTGGTAAGGGCCAATTGAGGGAATTTGCCCAGGAGACCTTAAAGATTAAAACAAAAATCTGAAATGTTGTGTTGGGAACTTAAAAAAAAAAAATAATAATAATAATCATCATTTGAAATTTTACAATAGTATATAATAATACTAAAAGAACACTCAAGCTATTTTCCTACCAAACGTCTCACTTTTATTTAAACATTGATATATTGATCTCATCTTGTTCTTTGGGGGTCATTCTGTCACCAGTTAACAATTATTTTCACGGTACATAAATTCAGTACATTACCAGCTTGAGTAGGTTTCACCTTTAGATGTAAAATTTTAAATCAATGACACCTTTTTGTAGACATGATTAGAGTTTACAACAAGCTCGACTGTATTTAAATGAATCCAAGGGCACGAGTCATGACCCTGAAACTACACTGTATAAAAAATACTGCCTTAAATTTTTAAGTACAATCAACTTGGCTATTAATTTCAACTTAAATTACTTTTTTTTTTTTTAAAGTTGAATCTTATATTTAAAAAAAGATGAAGTTACTGTAAAAAAAAATAATTTGTTGGTCAAGTCATTTTTTTTCAGTGGATGAATGGTAATAATCAAGAATCTTCTTTTAAGTACACCTTTTCCTGGAAGTCGTAGTACGTTAAGGGAAGGAACAGACATGGAAAAAAAATAAACTCTACCCTTGTCTTGTGGAAAGAAAGAATTGAGCCAGCAGAAAGGGTCTGTTTAAGCAGCTGTATAGCCTACTCAAGAACTTCCTCCCTCTATGAAAATAACCTTTAATTTTGTCACTGTTTGTGTCTGGCACTCTAAGAGAATCTATCTGTGCTGAATGTTTCTTGCATGTAAACAAGGTAAATTGTGAGCATGGTGGGTAATTTGATTTACTAAATGGCCACAAAAAGGTTTTGACTTATGTATTACATCCAAAACATTAAGAAATGTCATTGCAGTGTGTGCTGCGTGCTTTAATGAAGTCATTGGTGGGTGGACCTCGGCCTCTGGTTCGCTGATTAGGCCTACATACATTTATCTTCACATGGCCCTGAGGGGAAAGCAGAATATTTCGGCTGTAGGCCTACGTGAGAAACCACACAACCTCACGGTGCCCATCACTGGTCTCTCACTTCCCTATCCTCACGTTCACATCATTGTGCTGGCTGTGTACATTTCAAAGCGTGCTTAGCCTACTATTAGCAAACAAACTAAACGATTCGAACTAAATTCCTCTGATAAAATAACGTTTGTAAAAATGCGGTCGTTTATTACGGTATAAAACGTCACGATAATTTCAAAAGACTAACTGTATAAAAGCAAAGAGTATAAGAACAATATACATATATATTTTATAGGCTATATAATAGGCTATAAAGAAGTCAATTCTTTTCTAAAAACTTTAAAAGTTTTTTTTGCTCATTACTTTTGTAATATGTACAAAAGTAAATACATTTATTTGTTTTATGATTCTTTATCACTTTATTTATTCTATTGTAAAAAAATATTTTTATTAATTTCTCCATCTATGCGTTAAAAATAATTCATTTCAATAATGAATTTTTAATAATTTCTGTGTATTTGTTTACTTATATGCTGGCTAATGCCTTTCGACTTTTATTGCTATAACTGCAGGAGCTATGAAAAATGACAGCTTGATGAAGAAGTCACCACCCACAATGGTCTTGTAGTGAAGGAAACATATTGTTTGATGTAATCACGAAAACCAATCAGGCATGCGTCTCTTTCTCTCACAGCACGCGTGAGTGTCAGTCACTGTGAAAGCGCGCGCACTTGTCTGTGTCTCACACCACAACTCCATAGAGCGTTGAGGGAAGCTGCAACTCAACTTGCCTTTTCCTCGACCAAAAACGTTCAGAGTTGCCTATACGTGTACTTTGTCAGGGTGAGGAAAACTTATGAAAGGATTTCATTTGCATCCCTGGCAGCCTACGTAGCCTACATTCAGCAGTTTTGCGGTTGAACTTTCAGAAGCGGTGAGATGCCATGCCAGCGGAGAAACCTACAACCACTCAGGTGCCCAGCGCAAACACTCGTGCACACAGCCAAAGTGAGTAACGGAACGGAAGTGTTTACAATGTAAGAGTTTATAAATGTTTTTGTCTACTAATAATGTTTGAGATTTAACTGAAAGTATTGATTTTGTATTTAGATTAAGTTAACTTTGTCAGTAATCCAGACGGAGACTGACACCTGTATTATTTCGCTCGTTCTAAACGATTAGTTCATCATTTTTGACAACACAGTAACAAAACAGTCTTTTGATGATAACCTCACGCCTTGGCTTACTTTTCTTTAATTTTTTTTTCTACATTTGTTTTATTACCATGGGAATAAAGTTATTAGTTATCATGACAAGGAGTGACAGCACTCTCCCATCTTTTACAGACGTTATGATGACCTCATTGTAATTGTGAAATTACTATATTTAATTTTTTTTTAATGTTTAATCGTTTGTCACACCTCATGACCATAAAAGCTGATTAAAGTGCATGACAAATAATCAACACCTTAAGATTATTTTGATTCTTAAGATTTTAAAGCTAAATGTTAAAAAAAAAAAGTTCATGTCCATTTTCCAGCCACCACTATAAATCTATGATTTACAGAAAAGTAATGTAATTAACAAGCTATAAAATGCATCCTAATCTAAAATGTTTAAAATAGCCACTTCTCTTTTGGTTATGTGTGGCTGTATTGTCACATAATGCTGTCACAGATCTCTTATAATGTTTCTGACATTGGTTATGTTGTTAAAGATGTTTCATTAGTCATCCAAGTGGTATTTGTGGAGTTTTTCTTAATGTTATTGTAATCAACATTCTAACTGTACTGTATGATGTCCAAATGACATTTGATGGTTACATAGATACTTGCATCTTGACTAGACTAAAATTACTCCACAATGAGATAACAGTTAAGCATGCTTTTTAATGACAGATACACGTTATCATAGTTACCAAAACTTTAGCTTAACTGCCTCACACCCAACATCTGTTACAGTATACTAAATCATGACGTGACTCGTGAGGGACCTGGTTCATTCATTTCCAGACATCATGTGCTTAATATTATGATACTTCATAAACGTTCAACAAGTTTCGGAAAGTACCTTGTCTTAAAGCACAGGAAGCGTTTTGTAGAGCGGTGCTTTGCCCAAAAGTTGTTAAAACGCAACCCTGTGCATGCGTTGGAAACAATTTGTCATTATTTCACTCAACCGCCACACGAGTCACACTGTGCTATAAAAAGCAAACAGCAACACTAAACCACAGAAACAGTGACTGTGACTTTAATCATTGCATTTTTGTGCCTGATCAAACAGAATGGAGCTAGCTAGAAGATAAGAAATCTAAAAAAAAAAAAAAAAAGAAAAAAAAAGATATGTGGAACCTACCTTGGAACTGGACAGCATGCTGGAATTACTCAATTCTTTCTCAAGTCAAAGGCTTGCCAGAATGATCTAATTACACACACATACTGAAATATTTCGATGCTCTATATTTTCAAAGCCAAGCATACTGTATTTGAACAATAGTATTATCAAATTCTGAAGAAGTAGAGCTGAAACTTTATCGGTCAAAATTTCGGAGTTAGTACGATTTTTTTTTAAACAAATGAATACTTTTATTCACCAAGGATGCATTGAATTAATCAAAAGTGACTGATACAGATTTATTTTTAGATATATTTCAATTAAATGCTGTTCTTTGAACTTTCTATTAAAAATTATACACATAAATATAAAGTAGCACAACTGTTTTCATCACTGATAAATAATAATGAGAAATGTTTCTTGAGCAGCAAATCAGCATATGAATGGTTTCTGAAGGATCACGTGACACTGAAGACTGGAGTAATGATGCTGAAAATTCAGCTTCGCATAACTGGAATAAATTACATTTTAAAATATATTAAAATAGAAAGCAGTTATTTTAAATTGTTTTAAAATCTTCATTTTTAACAAAATAAATACAACCTGGGTCAAAAACACTTACTGACCCCAAACTTTTGAACAGTATATGGTTGATTATGATAAGAAATAAAATAAATAACAACTATTTATTCATCTAGAAACTGTTGCATTGCATGTAGTCCACAGAACATGAAAGTAGAATCACATGAATGGGTACAAAAGAATACTTGTTCGCAATTCTAAGCCAATAATAGCAAAGTTCAACTGTACACATCCTAGAAACTAATGGAGGAAGTGCTGGCCGGGTCTTGTGATAAATAGCAGGCGTGCACAAATATTTCATTTGTGAGTCTTTCTTAAAATAAAAGCTTATTGTTGGATTGGTCAGGCAAAATACCATGTTTATAATCATCCAACAATGTATTTCCATTCCCATTATATTTTTATAGTGTTCAGTATCAGTCACAGTAACTTTAGCCTATTCTACGATTTTTTATTTATTTATTTATTTATTTTTTGCAAAAAGATCAGCAAAATATCCTCTAACCTGGTCTTTTTTAGGAGGCTTTCCTCTCAGGGTGAATGAGAGGATGCATAATTGCTTTTTACCTGACATCTTTGAAAGACAGATGCAATGATTAATCCATCAATGGCCAGGATATTATTATAAAATAAGACATGATTTTAAAGTGACCCATAACATCGACTATTGACATCGACTTTCATCCGTGGGTGAACAAAACTTTCAGAAGATGTTGTAGCAGAATCACCTGAAAAATTCCAGGATATGCTTTTTTTTCATTGGTTGTTGTGTTAAATCTTACCCAGATACAATAGTGCTATTTTCTGATTATCTATTGTGTAGCACCCTTCTTTTTTCTTTCTTTTCTTTTTTTGATTGGCTGAAGTGCTAGGGTCGACTGCAGAACTCCAGGGGAGACGCGCTTGATTCCTGCCGGTTCCATAGTGAGAGCGGCACGGTCAGAGAAATTGCGGCACATTAAATATATTATAAATAGTTGTTCCGCATGAGAAATACAATGTGTGGTGGGAGTGCGTGACAAAAGGCAGAAATGACTTTGACTCACTGTAAAAAATAATTTCACACTCACACTTGTTTTTCACACTTTTAGGGGGGGCACAAAAGGGGGTCCAAGCTTGTTGTCACAGAGGCACTGACCCGCCCCCTTGAACCGCCACTGTCTGTCATCTTTTGATGGAGAACTCCTGTTTAGCGATGGATTGCTTTTGTGACCCAGAGAGATTGATATTTTATTGTGTGATGTGATTGTTCTTTTTTACAGATTAAAAAGTCCCACTGAAGGTCTACCGGATCTGCTTCATGAAATCTAGCAGCTGTTTCCTTTAAGACTTTCAATGAAAGGCTGAAGTGAGCTGGACCTAAGGGACAGGCTGGTGAACGGGTAATGCAAGATTTATTGAGGGGTGTCTCCGTTGACCCTACAGTTTCCAGAGTGAACCCCAAAGTGCTTCTACCATCTGCTACCAGATTCATCCTACCCCCTCTTTCCCTTGAAAAAGAGAGATATTTGGTTACAGCAATGGTCAGATTGGCTCATCCACACACCTATTGCAAGAGCCACTGAGCAATTATCGGGAGCATAACTATGTGTGTCTTTGAGGATGTTCTTTCATACTGGTTGATGGCACCATGTCTTCTCTTGTCTACATTGTTCTTGAGCTGCTGATTGCGGTTTTGGCCGTAGCAGGGAACGTTCTAGTGTGCTGGGCCGTCTGCCTCAACAGCAATCTCCAGACCATCACCAACTTCTTCGTGGTGTCACTGGCCGTGGCGGATATCGCAGTGGGACTCCTGGCCATTCCGTTCGCCGTCACCATCAGCATAGGCTTTTGCAGCCATTTTCATGGATGCCTCTTCATCGCCTGCTTCGTGCTGGTCCTCACGCAGAGCTCCATCTTCAGTTTGTTGGCCATCGCTGTGGACCGGTACATTGCCATCAAGATCCCATTGAGGTGAGTGAACTATTGTGTCGTGATTTTCTGTTACGAGTTGAAGGCAAACTTTTTGTAAGATTACTGATCATATGGTTGCTTGAAAGAACAGATTACATAGTTGCCCCATAGCAAGAACATAGACAAAGTTTTCTCTTTCACAGTACCAGTACATTTATAATTAGTTATTGTTTATGGTACAATTGATCAAAATTGCAATCTGTTTGTTTGTCCAAATAATGGCAAATAGAGGCAGGGTTTTTCTAGTAAAAATATAAATAAAACTGAAACTAAGACCATTAAATAAAATCGTAATGGTAATAAAATATATACGTTAACTAAAAAAATATTTAATATTAAAAAATGAAACTTAAAGTGTTTACCAAGGTAAAATATAAAATAATAAAAACTACTGATATTTAAAAACATTAAAAATGATACTGATGGAAAGATATTTAAAACAGCAAAAGCTATTAAAAATGACAATGAACTGGAAAGTATACTGATATAAAACCTATTCAAATTATTAATAAAAACTACACTGGATAGGAATACGATACAGTCCTTATTTTTAAACTGGTTTGTGGTGCAGAAATTACACCCTAAATATATATTGTTCACTCAAAGATGAAAAGCCTCTCACCATTTACTCATGTCTGTGGGGTACAAAATATTAGATGTGTTGGACAAAGATAACTATTCAAAATATCTTATTTTGCATATCACAGAAGAAATATGGAGAGCCATTGTGCTATCAGGAGAGCCATTGTGCTAGTGTTTGTATGAGTGTTTACATGTGTATATTCAATAAAATATTATGTGTTTGCAGATATGTAATTCTATGTAATCTTTATTAATGTGTGCTTTGCAAATGTTTTGATATATGGTTAAAGGCTCCTAGACTGAGTGACTCTCTGTCTTTCTCCTGATAATGGCTTGACAACACGCACTGTAATTCCCTTAGATACATGTAATTTCCCTTTCAATCACTCTTTCACTGCTTGCAATGATTTTTGCAGTAAATAGGATTCATGTAGCTTTAAGCTGTTGACAAATGTTTCAAGAATATTTTTTTTTTCATTAGAGCCAAATCAATAATCAATAATCAATACTCAATCTGGCACCATATTGTAATATGGTGACATACAAAAGAGCAACAAACAATTTACACACAACAAGTTTGATGTGAAATGACACAAGGATTTTTTTCTGAATTGTAAATGTTTATTCATCGATCCATCTATCCATCCATCCATCCATCCTTCCTTCCTTCCTTCCTCTGAAAATCCAAACTGAAATTGTGCAGCCTGTTTGCCACCTCAGTTCAAATTCAGGAATTAAATATCTATCTATTCATCCATCCATCCATCCATCCATCCATCTAGACTTGCTTCAAAACTCTTAAACAGCTACAAACATTCAAAGAAAAATTCAGTTTTGTTCTTTTTTTTAATTTCAAATTCGAACTGAAATCATGCATCCTGTTTGCCACCTCAGTTCAAATTCAGGAATTAAATTGTAATTCAAAAGCCATTCTCAATTCAATTCTAAATCCCACACAACACCGGTTGCTAGATTAATTTTTTGTTTTGTTTACTAACCTGGCTGGATGTGACTCAGATCCCTCCTTCAATGTAAGCCTAGGGGATTTTCAGCCGTTTTATTGTCTGTCAGGTGTAAATCATAGGTCTGGTCCTTTAGAAAAATAATAGCACACCCCTGCCCCACAAGCCACATGAATTTTTGGTATCATATATTGCACAAACAGTGAGGGAGTTTACTTAAGTTTTTACAGAAGAAATATACAGTCTTTAGTTAGTTTTAAAAATATGTAACAAAGAGTTATACTTGTATTTTTTTTTACTACTAATTGTAAAATAGATAATGATATATTATAAACTTAATTTATTGAAGATGTAAAAGACACCAGTGCTGGATATTAAACCTGGGACATTTTGCACATAATGATTATTCTTAAATCCTCTGGCAAGCATTTCTCAGCAGCACTTTTCTGTTTTTCGGAAGCTGAAAGGTGTGGGACTTTACCACCTGCCATGCATACAGGGTGTGATGCACATTTCTGCTCATGGTGTAGATTGAGCCGCACAAAGCGTTGTAAGAGAACAGCAGTGACAGCAAAAGCCTGGGCAAGTGTTGATTACATAAGGTCTGCCGGCTTCCAGTCTCTGTGGGCGTGTAAATGAGGTACCAGTAGTACTGGAGCCCTGTAAGTCCTCTGGGTTTAATGAAGCAACCACTGTTGTTCTCGATGGGCCCGATAAGCCCAAGGATTTTTGGAACAATTGACATTTGACCACCGTTTCCAACTGTTGCCCTTGGCAAAGGAAACATGTAGCTGGGCTGTTTGCTCGACGGGATGTTTGAAATGCATAGCGGTGGTGGATTTTGCACAGCTGTATCCCAAACTGTTTGTAAACTGATGCTTTTACAATTGCTAATATGCGTCATATAAGTTATTTTACTTCCAAAAAGGTTTTTCAACCAGGGATCTGTGTGGGGGTCTTAATGTAGTAATGTTCTTAATAAAACTTATTCTAATGTTACCATGAATATTTTTATATATATTTGGGGCCCATGGGCTGGCTGGGAGGGGGGATTATGGTATTAATATGCCCCTATTATGCTATTTTAAATTTTGTTTTGGACAGGATTACATGCATCAAAGGTCAAAAACACTTTAATTTTCACTAGACACTTCTGCCTCTTTTCCTTTGGGTTCTCTGAAATCTGAAAAAGAAAGCATGATGTTACTCATGAACGACCCAATTCAGTTGTCATACATACAGTCACATTGAAGAATGTTTAATATACTACATGATTATAGTTTATTTAATTTATTTTTCTAAAATCTTTTAATGCTTCAATATCAAAAGAAAGCATTGGCTGGGGTGTCCCATTTTATCTCCAGCCCTGATTAAACACACTGGAGTCAAATTATCAAGGTCATTAGGATCAATAAATACATTCAGGCTGGTGTGTTGGAGCTAAACTCTTCATGAAGAGGAACAAACACCTCCGAGCTATAGCCATTAACTACATCTCAATTTATTTTCTGTCAAACTACTTAGTATTCAAGTAACAAGTTTATCTTTTAGAATAAAAGAGCTTAGGTTGTTTCAATGAACATTTCTTTAAAGGGATAGTTCAGCTCTTAATGAAAAATCTGTCATCATTTTCTCACCCTCAAGTTGTTCCAAACCTGTATGAGTGTATTTCTTCTGTTGAACACCAAAATAAGATATTTTAAAGAATGTTTGGAACTAGAAAGTTGATGCATGCGGCCATTGATTTCCATAGTAATAAAAAAAATACCATGGAAGTCAATGGGTACAATCGACCATCATATCTGGTTACCAAAATCCTTCACTCTATCTTCTTTTGTGTGCAGCAGAAGAAAGACATTTATACTGGTTTGGAACAACTTGGGTTAATAAATGATGACATAATTTTCATTTCAGGCTGAGCTATCCCTTTAAAGCTGAAGATTCACCTTATGTAGACCCTTTAAATATGACAAAATAGCCATGTCAGTCACTTTCTTAATAAACACAAGATGTTTTTTGTTATTGTGTTTAAGTGGAAACCAGTTAAACTAAATGGAAATCAGTTACATTTCTCAAATTTAATACAGATTCAGGATTATGAATGATTACCTGATTAAGCAGTGATAAGATGCAGGATATTATCAAGTCCCAGGTCAGGTGATTATGTTGTCGAAAAACAACTCAGTGTATAATCAGTGTCAGCATTATAATATATATTATTATAATATTATATTATTATTTTTTATTGTTCATCTTCATCTGCCTTCACTCCTACTAAAGGAGCAATGTGCTCTGCATGCAAGCACTGACGGATGCAAAACATGGGGTCTGTTTGTAGTGTAACATTCTTGTTCATGTTTCCTAGACTTGAAGAAATCTGTTAAATGACGTTAGAACTTTATTCAGGAAATTCTTAATAAATTTTACTAAAGCAAGATGCATGTTTTAGAGATAAAAATATTTGCTTTATTCAAACAAAATAACTTTTTAATGTATCTATTTACAATAACAACACAAATAAGCACACAAAACAGAGAAATAAGGTAGATGCTCCATTGTTTGAAACTGTCCTAGAGAAGTATGTTAGGTGATTCAACAAACAAGAAGTCTGTATTGAATGCACCTGTTTTCTCTCTAATGAGGAAGCATTAGACTACTGAGAAGTGCACATGCAAAACAAAAATAGGCGTTTACCAATCAGTGGCCAATTTCAAACTGCAATAAATGTTTTTCAACCATTTTTCAACAGAAGTGTTAAAATCTAAACCAAGCCCCCAGTGGATTAGAGCAAATCTGGTAAAGCGATTGAAAATGGCCGTTGTGGTTTCAATGCCCCACTGACTGAGAAACACCCACTAGTGTTCTGCAGAGATACATGCCTGAGTGATCTTGTGCTCATCAAATACAAATCACCATTAGTTCAATGCCACTGTACTATCCACCCATGTGTGCTGTTGGCTTTCATCAATATTTCGATGCTGATCCAACCCACTTTAAACTTTGAAATGTCCATCTCAACCAAAATGATGGTTTGAATAAAAACTCAACATTGAATTAATGTTAGCATGCTATCTGGGCATGTCTCACATGCATCCTTCTTCCTAAGTGCACTGAACCAATACCGATTAAATAGCCTACTCTGACAGAGTTCCCGGCAATAAGTCCCTGCGAAAGCGCTATTGAATCTACAGAGTGAGACAGCACCACCAGTGAAGTCCAACTTTTTAGTGAATCAAAAACATACAGCGTAACCAGTGTAGTCTGACTCGAATCACTCATGTGTTAGCCAGTTCTTTTTAGAAAAACAAAACAAAACAAATAAACAGTGCGACCAACCAATGTAGTCCAACTTTGTGAGCAAATTAACTATGCGTCTCTTTTTAGAGAATCAAAAAGCCAACCAGTATAATCCCAACTTGTGAACAATAACTTGCAACCTGGCTCTTTTTAGAGAATTATACCACCTCTCAAAGTACTGTGAAAAAGTTTTTATTAATCTTTTGCAGTTGAAACCTCCCGATTTAATCAAACAATTGAATTCTTCTTGTTTTCTAATTATTGTCCCCATCTAACCCCACTGAAAAGATTATGTTTACAGCCTCTTTCGAAGTTGTACAAAAACAAAGCCTCCAAGTGTTATTTTAAGACTAGGCACAATACAGGTGAAATAAATGCTTCTTATTAACACATATCCTGGTATTTTCCATTTTGGCAGCAATTACCAGGGCTTAACACCTAAACAATAGACATTTCCCAGGAGCAAAGTCAGTGCATGCTTGTGTAGATTTGGGAAAATAACCTTTTTTCAGCCCTGACAGTAAACAATACAGAACAATACAGCCCACTTCAGGATGGGCTTCAGGAAACATCAGCATATTGTTTGAGGCAGTTAGAGTTGTAATATATGACCAAACTTGGCATGCTTATCACCATAGTGCTTCATACCATACTTCCTTTTCTTCTGGAAATGTACATTCTATGGCCATCTTGAAAATGGTCGCCATCTGGAATTTTTGAGTGGCACACACCCTTTTCCATGATAATGTTCCTTGAAGAATATTTGTACCAAATTTCATGATAGCGTCACCATTTGAAAAAAGGTGTAAGGATTCGTGAAAAATAGCGGCCATCTTGAAAATGGTCGCCATCTTGAATTTTTGAGTGGCACACACCTTTTTCCATAATAATGTTCCTTGAAGAATATTTGTACCAAATTTCATGATAGCATCACCATTTGAAAAAAAGATGTAAGGATTCAAGAAAAATCTTGAAAAATGGTTTCCATCTTGAATTTTTGAGGGACGACAAGCACTGTTTTCCAAAAAAAAAAAAACATTCTGAAGAGAGTATTTTCACAAAATGTTATGCCTACATCACTTTTTGAATGATTGACATAATGTGCATTTGACAGAAATAGCGGCCATCTTGAAAAAATGGCTGCCATGTTGAATTTTTCCAATGCCTTTTTCCCAAAAAATTATCCTTGGAGAGCATCATAGACATATACACTAGACCTCACCTTGGCTACGGCAGTTCATTGGAACGAATGCGTCAATAGAGCCGCCATCTTGAAACAGGGGAGCCCCTCCACTTTAATGCATCAGCGTCAGTAGACACAGGTCTAACGGAAATAAAATCACCATAAATCATCATGAATGCGATTTTTCTTGTTTTATTTGGTTTGTTTGTTCAGACATGTATTTATCATTGATTCCAGAAAGAAAAAATTATTTAAAAAAAAAAAAAACATTCTTCCTAGTTCAGATTTCATCCGTGAACATCATACGCTGCACAAAAGTCCGCCACCATTGATGAATTCGAAGTAAAGGCAGAGATAGCAGCGTTACCTAGCTACTTCCTAAGACAAGACCCCTGTTCCAAGATGGCGGCGGTTTTGACGCATGCTTAGAACCCCAAGGTGAGATCTAGTGTATATATCTATGGGAGACTATCCGTGCCAAATTTCATGCTTCTATACCAATCTGAACTACCCTATCTCACGACCAATTCGTACGAATTCGTACGAGTGATTAAAAAGTGGCTAATTCGTCGTACTAATTCTTACGACCTCACTCGTACGAATTCATACGATTTGTCTAAACCCACGTGATGGTTAGGTTTAGGGGCGGGGTCAGGGGTAGGTCATTCGTACGAATTCTTACGAATTGGCCAATTCGTAAAATATGTACGATTTAGCAAAATCGTACTAATTTGTACGAGTGAGGTCGTGAGATCGGGTTGAATTTGAACGATTCTCTTGAAATATGCCATTAATCTGCTGCACTAATTCTAAAATTGCTGTTTCATAACTGTTTTTGCTTTGTCTTTCTAAGGTACAACAGCCTTGTCACAAGCCAAAGAGCCAAAGGCATCATTGCAGTATGCTGGATTCTTTCAGTGGTCATCGGCCTGACCCCCATGCTAGGCTGGAACAGTCACGTCGACGCGGGCACCAACAGCTCCTGTCCTCAAGGTATGACAGAATGCCTGTTCGAGAAGGTGGTCACCATGGGTTACATGGTTTACTTTAACTTTTTTGGCTGCGTCTTGATACCGCTAATTGCTATGCTGACCATCTACGCATGGATCTTCATGGCTGCCCGTCGCCAGCTCAGACAGATGGAGCAGAAGCTAGTGCACATGCACGGACACACTCACGGGGACGGATCCTCTTCCCGGTCCACACTGCAAAAGGAGGTCCACGCGGCCAAATCGCTGGCTATCATCGTGGGCCTCTTCGCTATTTGTTGGCTCCCGTTGCACATCATTAACTGCTTCACATTGTTCTGCCCTCAGTGTGATCGAGCTCAGGATTGGGTCATGTACCTGGCCATCATGCTTTCACATGCTAATTCAGTAGTGAACCCGTTTATATACGCCTACCGAATACGTGACTTCAGGCACACCTTCCGAAGGATCATCCGACAACACTTCCTGTGGCATGAGAACAGACTGGCCATTGGTAACAGCAACGGAGGTATGGCTGCTTCTTCTGCTGCGGTCAGTGTGATTGAGACTTCTTGTACGATGTCCAATGTCTTTGTGCTGGATCCCAATCCCATTCACGGCATGATTTCTTGCGATGAATTTACAAAGCAAATGCCCCAAAAAATCAGGCCAAAAACGGAATTCCAAGACTTAGGATATAGTTTAAATGGAACTTTAGAACATTCCTTTCCCACCAGTTCAACACAGATTTTTTCACTACACGCCGGGGAGGAAGTTCCTTCCATCAAAAACCATGGAGATATCATGACGGTAAAAGACTCTAGTGCTATTACCAATGTACATGTCAAATGTCTGCTCCCCGTAAGGACAAGCAACTCATCTGATCTTGCAGAAGTGTCATGACACACACTTCCGTGATCCCCAACAATTTGTCCGAAAATATCCAAATGAGGCTTGTTTTGTTCTTCACAAAGCAATCACTGATCACTGAGTTGCTGTGCTAGAGAGGGTGACTTCATTTACAGTACTATCTAGGCCAGGGTCAGAAAAGATAAAGCTATAAGAGGATCTCATAGCTCCTGTGGGAACCCTTACTGCACAAATTCCAGGAATTTTTACTACTCTTTGCTGTCAAACACCCCTGATGGTGTTTGCAGATTTTCAGACCTCATAAAGAACTTTTCTGACATTGTAGAGTTTTTTTTTTGTGTGGGTGCATATGATTCTAAGGAGCTTTAATAAAAGAGCATTGTTCCTGGTCAAAGTGGGGGAGGCCTAATGGATTAAATCAATACTCTAGGGAATTCAGCTAAACCTGTTGTGACCATGCCATATGGAAATATCATCTTTCTGTGCTTTTTTTAGGAGAAGTATGTCCAAACTTAGAACATGTACCATCAATATACTTGCCGGAACTTCTGTAGCGCTTTAAACATAGGGCTGCACGATTTCCGGAAAAAAATATATATATAATTGCAAAATTGTGAATGCGACTTATTTGTTTGTAGGGCTGCACAAATTGTCCAGAAATGTTTCGCAATATATGAAAATATTAAAAATGAAATATACTAATATGACTATAAAATAATACATAAAAAACAAGAAATGTTACCATTGTATTTATTTCACTGTAAAAATAAAAACATTATCAAAAGATTATGTAATAATAATAATCTCAAATGCACGAACCAAGCCGCTCTGAGACTCTGAGAACTCCAGATCATGAGCTGTGAGCTTATACACTCTTCACACTTATGTCATTAAATCACAGCCTTTGCGATTAATAATCGCACCAAGCGATATCGTGATTCCTTTTTTATTTCGATTAATCGTGCAGCCCTGTTAAAACATGACCAAACTGAATTATACTGTACTACTGATTGTAAGCATGTGTTAATATTTAAGAAAATGCACTAAATAAAACAAAGCTATAACCAAAACACAAATAGAGTGTTATGTGGTGTACACTCTCAACGGAAAAAGTACAAGTTGTTACTGGGGCGGCATGCAGGTACAAAAAAAAGCCAAAAGGTTCAGCTTTTTTACCTTCATCCGCAAAGGGTAATTAGGGAACCTTGAGTAGTGATATATTTTAGGACCTTTTGAAAGGGTATTGCCCCAGTGACATCTGTTGTATCTTTGGGTTCTACCTTTTTTAATGTGCTTGATTAGAATCATCAATTATGCTCAGAGTTTAAGCCATACTGTTTGTGCAACATCAAGTGTATATTCTGGTGCTCAATAAAGTGGACTTTGATTCCTATATAATGATCGAAATTCCCAGAAGAATGCAAGTATAAACTGTAATGATTCACAAATACTATATTAAATGTGCAATCGATTGTGATGGATTTATTTGTTCTTCAACACACAACATAATGATTAGGGATCATAAAATTGTCAGAGGATGTAGGACAGTGGTGTATAATCCTCTCTTGTGACACACACGCATAGAAGCACAATCGTGGGCTATACACAGACCAGCTATGATTGTATTTACAGAGAGGCTGCTGACGCCAGCGGCCGGCCTAATGCAATGGAAATCAAATGAAGGGGCATTTGATGATCCCTTAAACTGTACCATTACACTTCTCTTTTCCTCATTAAGAGGCTCTAGAGTGGGAAGGACTAGGCTATCTATATTTGCCACATGGGAGTTGACATTTTTAGGTTCTGTAGTGTGTAACGGTCCGTTTATAGGAGTGAGTAGAGTGACCATTCATAAAAATGGAACAATAAGCTAGATTTTTAATTTTTTTTTTAATAAATTTGATCAATATTGCCTCTATATTTGCTGAAGGATTATAGACCTGGGTAGTCAACACATTATTATTTGCTGTAAATTCTCATATTTTCACACACAAACACACACACGTTGTGTTTTCATGTTTTATGGGGACTTTTCCATATACATAATGATTTTTATATTGTACAAACTGCATATTCTATTTGTTATTCTATACATATATATATATATATATATATATTTGTTGAGTAAATATTCCAAATTTAATTTAATATATTAAAATAAAAATACATACAGTACATGCATATTTTTCAATAATAATAATGAGCTTATTGAAGCTGTGTGCATTAAAATTGTTTTATTATTTATGTTATTTTAGATTCTTAATGGCTACTACCGAATTATGCTAATTATAAGAAAAGGAATTGCAGTCATTTGCTCTATAAAGACTGCAATGTGCAGCACTTGTTCAGAGTGTATCAGTTCTAATCTACTGGTTTGTTGATTCTAGGTGAGAAATGCCAGTCAGCACAGCAGTGGCATGGTTTGATTTTGTTTTGACAGCTCTATTTTTTAATGAGACAGATGTCCTTTACAAAAACGAATCTCCAGGCTTACGCAGTAATTTATCTTATTCCATCATGAATGCTTGTGGTGTAAATCAGATCGGAGTGAAGCTAACAGACTTGTCACATAGATCAGCAGCAGCTGGCAGGCTCATTCTGCTGGTAAAATGAGGTTTGAAGACATTGCTGAGAGTTACTGTGTAATCAACAGACGTTTGCCTCCACCTATTCCACTGTCACTGTTTTGTAATTGGTTGAATTGAGTTTTTTTTTTTCTCTCTCTTTTGTGGATTTGATGCAGGTGAAATTCTTCAGAATGTCAGGTTCAAGCTCAGGGTTAGTTTCAGGTCACAGAAACTGTCTTTGTTGACTTTGTTTTACACTTACATTTTCCTGTTAATGTTGTTAAAGAATTGCATTTTTCATTTTCCATTCTTACCAATGACAAAATTCCTTAGATAGCATCTGATACAAAATAAAAGAATAGGTTAATAAATGCCTATGCTGCAAAATTAAATAAACCAAATGTTTAACATTCTGCGCTTTGACAAACATTCCAGACCTTTATTAGTTTGTACCACTTCCCTTTATTTCTGGAAAAGAGGAACATTCAATTAATAAACAGAATAGCCAGACGTAATGGTTTACTTCCTGTCTCGACTCAATTCAGCCAATTTTAAACATAACATGGTTTCTTGTTCTTTGGTGATTTACAGACAAAGAGGAAAAGACTACTGCTAAGAATAGACACAGAATCAGTCTATCAAGCACTAGGATGACAGAACAAATTTAGACTGTATAATGCTGCCGCCCACAATTCCTGAGAGTAGAGCAATGAATCTTGATGATGCCAAAACCAGACAAATGACTTCTCCAAGTATTTTCCAATGTTTAACAACTCCTCTGACCATTATTGTTTTATATATTCTGTATCACACACACACACACACACACACACACACACACACACACACACACACACACACACACACACACACACACACACACACACACACACACACACACACACACACACACACACACATATTCAGAATGATATAAGATCTGTGTCAAATATGGATTTCATATCTATCTATCTATCTATCTATCTATCTATCTATCTATCTATCTATCTATCTATCTATCTATCTATCTATCTATCTATCTATCTATCTATCTATCTATCTGTCTATCTATCTATCTATCTATCTCACATACAGTACAAACAAACATACAGTAGCCTATATATATATATATATATATATATATATATATATATATATAATGGTTTCAGAATAATTTATAACATCTGTCAAAGATGGCAAAGATGGATTTCATGAACAACAAATATCTAGTAATATTTTTTTAATTACAGTAAATAATAATTACGTATTTCTGTAAATAGCCAACAAGCAGAAATGAATGCTGAAGAATGAAAATAATCAGAAACACATTGAATTTGTCATATACAGATTTTTTTAAACAGTTTATTATAATAATTGCTATCTGTGACATTGAATTGAAAGATTAAACTGAATGACAATGTTTTATAGTAATCGTATCCACAATTCAATACCGCCCTCTTCTGTAAATTTCACGTGTCTTCTGCTTGTTCATACTGTCCTGAATTGTCCATGCATGGTAATAGGACTTCAACTCCCAAAATGCAACACTGTTCCAGGAAGAGGCGGGGTTTCTGCTTTCAGCTGCATTGTGGGAGCGCCGGGAAAACGCTGCAAATACTCACGTTGTTCAATAGTGTGGATTTCTACGAAGTCGTCGACTCAAGGTACTGTAATGCTTGATGGCAAAAACCTATTAGCCTATTTGTAGTCTGTTACTTGGTGTTTCACTAAAATATACAGTCTTGTTTGATCAGGTCGATTCTGTAGCGTAGCAGCGTCCATTTTAGAAATTCATTGTTGGTTGGTTTATTCATGCGACTCGTTTGAGATCCTTCTTGATATTTAGAGTGAATGTGTTAGTTTAGGTACTGAAATCAATATAAGCTAACTATAGTTAATACCAGAAAGGAATGATTTTCATGACGTTTATTTTCAAGCGTGGACTGTGTCCTCCAATACGTACAGAACACGATTTCCAAACGAGTGATTCTTATGAGCCGGTTCTTTTTAGTGAATCAAAGCTAACGCGTGATGACAAATGTAGTCCGATTGCCGAAAGAATCGTTCTAATGATTCGGCTCTTTTAAGATAGGAACTGTGAAATTCTCACTGTACCGCTGTCCACTATTTATTACTTTAGTCATGTCTGATTCTAAAGTAACATTAGTTTAATTCGCTGTGTGTTAATTAACTTGTCCATTGCCCCCCAGATTAAAACATGTCTATTGGTGTTCCCATCAAAGTCCTGCATGAAGCAGAGGGTCACATCGTGACCTGCGAGACAAACACTGGTGAGGTGTACAGGGGCAAACTGATTGAAGCAGAGGATAACATGAACTGCCAGGTACTGCTAAAAATATCCCACAAAAATCAGAATTCATTCTTGATATGTTGTTCACCTGTTACCCAAAACTTGTATTTGCAATATGTCGTGTGTGAATAATGCAACTAACTGCACTTGTGTTGTGTGAATCAGATGTCCAACATTACAGTGACCTATCGAGACGGCAGAGTGTCCCAGCTGGAGCAGGTGTACATCCGCGGCAGCAAAATACGCTTTCTCATTCTGCCTGACATGTTGAAAAACGCCCCTATGTTAAAGAGTATGAAAAACAAAAACCAAGGGGCAGGAGCTGGAAGAGGGAAAGCTGCTATTCTCAAAGCACAAGGTTCGTCATTAAACATCCTTTTAATGGTATTGTTGACTTCATTACAGTAACTGCAGTTGTATTATTCAGTTGTTGCAATATCAAGTGCTCTTTAGCTACTAAATTAATTACAATATTATTACAATTTGTTTAAATATTCACAAAATAACAATGGAAAAAATAATTGCACCGAGGCTTTTTTTAAGGCTTTTTTTTTTCCTGGCAAATTTATAAGATAAAACCACTTAACTGTTTATTTTCCCCTTGCAGTCGCAGCAAGGGGCAGAGGACGAGGAGGACCAGGAGGAAGGGGAAATATTTTCCAGAAAAGGCGATAGTGTGAATCCTGTTTCTATCACAATGTCATTTTGTACAGTTTTATTTTCCTTTTGAGAAATTGTGTGCTTTTTTTTCTTGGTTTGTTAAAATTGGTGATCTTGTTTTTTTTGTTGATTTTGCAATAAAGTTTTTTCCACTTTTCTCATGTAATAAAGCTGGTTAATTATATAAAAAGTGTTTTATTAATGCATCAGTTAGGTGATGGACTGATTTAGCAGTGTGTCATTCTTTTTATTAACAGTGCAATATATGTGCTGAGGTGTTTTTAATTATTTTGAAACACCTCAGCACATAAAGTTTGCATTCAATTATTGCTTTATTAGATAAGCCCTGTTTGTTTGGTATTTTCCTAGTGTCCTTAAATATAAAGCTGTGTATATGTATATATATTATGTGAGGGTCTGCAATCAACAAGTTAAACATTTTTTTTTTCATGTATTTAAACAATATGCAATATATATATATATATATATATATATATATACACCTATCTTACTATAGTTCTGTAAGATTATTTTAGTTTGTTTTAAGTTTTTAGGAGGTTGTTTAAATCATATTTTTTTTAAAATGTAGTCTGCTGTAGAACACACCAGTGGCCCGTTTCAATCAGGAGGTTCAACCAACTCAAAACTTCAACTCTGGTTTGACTTACCCTGAGATGGGAAACTCTTGACTTTTCGGTTACAGAACAGCTGAAAAGAGTTAGTTTAATCAACTCTAAGTTGACTGACTCTGAGTTAAGCGCGTGCGCCACATCTATAAAAAGCCATTATCAATTATGAGTCAACATGGCCAGACAAAAAGAGGTCTATATTTCTCACCAGCAAAAATGTTTTAGCTTGGGAGAAAGTCAATTTTTAAGTGTACAATTTAACAGTGTTGGGTAATTACCAAGTAATCTAAATACTGTAATTAAATTAAAGAGATTACTTTTAATTCTTTTGTATTTTAAAGTATAATCTGATGTAATTGCATTAAATACTGCATAGACTATTATAGATACTGAAACAATTCTGTTTAAACAATAGTGGATTTAACATACATTTTTAAAATGTATATTTTTAATATTAATATTATTTCTCCCTCTACACATTTTTGTCAATTCAAGAATAATTCATGCAATTGTATATTGTTTATTTGAAAGCATTAAAAGTGCAGTTTCTTGTCTCTCCTTGTATTGTTCAAGTGAACGATGCTGATATGGGATTTAGTACTTATTAATGAATAAACCAATACGTTCTAGAGATAGTAATTATTACATTAATCTCACACTATTGAAGATGTCATTTAATTAGTAATTAATAAGTGAATATTACAGGTAAAACTGGAAGAACAGTAGCCTATCCAACCTAATTTTAATTTTCATGTAGTTGCAATTCAGTCAGGTAAGGCTTGAGTATCATGGGTGTGTCTGACTTTACAAACATTTGACATATTAAATAACTAAATAGCATAGTGTCTAGCAGTGCAGCTGGAGGGACTTAATCAGAGCCATGTCACTCCTGAAGATCCAAGGGCCTTCATAAAATTGTAAGAGGTTTACATATGTTATTTTTATATAGGGTATTTTTGATATTTCCATTTAATTTACTTTGGGTTGGGTTTTTCGTTGGTCCCAAAAGATTCTGATTGTAATATCTGTCTTGGAGGCTCCTGTCCTAACAGAACCCCGGGCAGTTGCAAGCCAACTCAATACACCAGAAATTATGACAAATATAGGCTAGCACTATTATAAATTGTCCTCAACCAAATGCTCATCTTCACAGGATGATGGGGATGATAAAACATTTTCTGATGCCACAGAGAGGCCTACAGAGGTAATGTGTGTCTACACGTAAGACAATCCACACATTCGCATTTTTAGAGTAGCCTATAGAATCTAAGCATATATAAGATGAACACACTTCAGTGATTTTCAGTAAATGCCATGTTTAAGTCTGTAGATTTTGTTTAGAACTACATGATGTAACTTTAATCTACTTTATTTTCAGTTGCCAGTTAAGGAGTTAACCCAGGGGAAAACCCAGCTCATTTCAGGGTTAACATACTCAGAATTTTCACTTAACCTCCTTTCTAAAACGGGCCCCAGGTGTTAAATTTAAACCCAAATTCGATAATTTGTCCACCTTCAGCAATGCCCATAAGTTTATTTCTGTAGGTCCAACACTTGTGGTAAATGATGAGATGTCTCTTCACAAAAATAAATGCCCATGCATATTTGTGTCGAAATACTGTTTGAAATGTCAATGGCTATAGAAAGTTCAGCCTGGAGCATAATTGTATAGGCTTGTAAGATCAATAGTGCTGTAAAATTGATTAATTACATCCTATAATACACACACTCACCTAAAAGATTATTAGGAACACCTAATACTGTGTTTGACCTACACCTTCAGAACTGCCTTAATTATACGTGGCATTGATTCAACAAGGTGCTGAAAGCATTCTTTAGAAATATTGGCCCATATTGTTAGGATAGCATCCATGGCATTTAAACCATGCCCAACTGGCACTAAGGGGGCTAAAGTGTGCCAAGAAAACATCCCCCACACCATTACACCACCACCACCAGCCTGCACAGTGGTAACAAGGCCTGAATGTCTCAACGGAAATCGAGACTCATAAGACAGGCAACATTTTTCCAGTCTTCAACTGTTCAATTTTGGTGAGCTCTTGCAAATTGTAGCCTCTTTATCTTATTTGTAGTGGAGATGAGTGGTACCCGGTGGGTCTTCTGCTGTTGTAGGCCATCCGCCTCAAGGTTGTGCGTTTTGTGGCTTCACAAATGCTTTGCTGCCTACCTCGGTTGTACTGAGTGGTTATTTCAGCCAAAGTTGCTCTTCTATCAGCTTGAATCAGTCGGCCCATTCTCCTCTGACCTCTAGCATCAACAAGGCATTTTCGCCCACAGGACTGCCACATACTTGATGTTTTTTTCCCTTTTCACACCATTCTTTGTAAACCATAGAAATGGTGCGTGACAATCCCAGTTACTGAGCAGATTGTGAAATACTCAGACCGGCCCGTCTGGCACCAACAACCATGCCACGCTCAAAATTGCTTAAATCACCTTTCTTTCCCATTCTGACATTCAGTTTGGAGTTCAGGAGATTGTCTTGACCAGGACCACACCCCTAAATGCACTGAAGCAACTGCCATGAGATTGGTTGATTAGCCTAGATAATTGTTTTAATGAGAAATTGAACAGGTGTTCCTAATAATCCTTTAGGTGAGTGTATATATACAAACTTTGGTATACTGTTAGATGCAATTAATTGATTTGACGGCAAAAAAAGATAAAAAAAAAAATAGATACTTTGGGGATTTACATGAAATTTTCAAATTCGAAAGTTTAATTTGTTATTGGCTCCGTGTCAAAAATGCAACTGAACAAGAGTGCAGGAATTCTAGTGAAGTACAAAGTACAGCAATGAGCTTCAATTAATCAAGGACTAATAACCCCCTGCTTGTCAGTTGATCATTAGACGCAGTTTCCATTGGGAGCGCTAGATGTCGCCACTCCTCTCACATTCACTCTCGGCAGCAGAAGCACCTCGTCCCCCGCTGCCTGCACATCATACCATATCATAAACCGCTACCATTACTGCCAGCGAGCTAACAACATACCCTTCAAAAACAGGATCTTATAAACGCCCGAGGTAAGGACATAACACCGAACTAACGATTTGTATTGTACCTTTCTAAAGCGACGTGCGTGAACATACGTGATCACAATCATTTTATTAATCCTCGGCTGGATTTTCCAAACATCTGTTTCGTAAGAGATGCGTTAGCCAGCTTTAGCAAAATAACAACCTGCCTTTAAATTATTCTTCTTACGGCATCAGCTCCTCGAGCCAGTGTCTGTGTTTACATGACGCTTTTGCAGATTATATGGCACGAAATTGCGTTACATGTCAACTGTAAAACTGGAGTGATATAACGTTAACGTTACAAATACATCCACAAATGAGAAGTTGGGTTATTCTACGAAATAGAAGCATTTTCCAGTTCAGTAAGGGAGTTGAAAGTAAAATTTTGCAAGATTGTTTTATATTCACTGAGACATTTAATGTTTTCAATGGAAATATTTACATTACGTGTTAAGGTAACATAGATTGAAAATTAAGGATGAACTACTGACAACGTTGGCTAAAAATAAAGACAGAGAAAGAAAGGAGAAGATTGTAACCTGTCCTTCAAGAATTCACATCTTGAAAGTTTGTATTTTTGTATTTTTCTTGTGTTTAAAGTTTAATTTTTTTTCCACATACGTATATGAGTGACAAAAATGGCACCTGTTTTGTAGAATGACCCATTTACCGAAGAATTCAGCGTCCTTAATTCATTTTCATCCTGCCTGTTTGACAGCTGACAAGTGAAACCCGTAAAATCACTGGCTGTGTATCAACATCTTGTGAGCTGCCTGCCTAGACAGAGTATTTTTGGGCATCAAAGGTCCAAAAATGCTGTCTAGTTTGATAGCTCACCAGGTTTTGACAGTTATTGTGTGATGCTTTAATCCGTATAATACAGTACAATGAAAGGAGATGCATGGATGCAAGTATGTTTGATGTCAGTTGTGTCTTATTAATAATGAATAATATTTTGTATCCACTGACTTGCTTGGGTGTTTGAGTCTAAAATAGTTTGCCTTTTTTGGAGAGAGTGCCATAAGACGGTCCCTGGAGGGCTTTTCCCTGTGGAATGAGCCATACGAGTATGAAAATCTAGTTTAGGATGAGCTGGATAAAGTTGTTTATTTATCAGGCTTCGTTTGCATTGTGGTTGCCTAATTTTCATTTCTTAGTTTATGGAATGTGATCACATGCAACTAACATAATGGCATGGTAAATTTCCACTGACTTGGCCATTTTGTTTTTAAACTGCTTCCAAATTCTAGAAAAAAAGTTTCCAAAAAATTACTGATTACAAGAAAACAAAAAACAAAAAAACATATGAAACGGGTATGAAAGCGAAGCTGTCAGGAATAGACTTGCCGTGTTTTGAACTGTATCCGCTATAAAAATAATATAAAGCTCCAAGAGATCACTTATAATCTTCTGTACTTATAATGTTGTCTGGAGCCTTTTGTCGACTGAAATATCTCGGAAATACATTTTTCCAGTGTTTCGTCAGCTGAACATTTAATAACTGTGCAACCCTCTGAAGAGATGCATGACTATCCCGTCCAGCCTCGCTTTCATTCCCGCTAATGAAAGATGGCGCTGCTGTGAATAAGGTCTATAAACTTCAGCTGTCGATGCATAGTAAAACTGAGTAGGGAAACATAATTATCTGGTTATCATCGAGACTATTACAGATGGTGTTGAGAGAGCTTAACTCATTTTCAACCCAGAACTTGTTGTGTTTAAAGTGTTATTGGTACAACATGGTATTTTACCATTACATCACACTTCAAACTAAGAAGAAACCAATTTTTAGTACAATGAAAAACCATCAAATGCAAAGTTTAACACTCAGGCTAGCTCAGGTAGGCCATGGCATTTAAACCATGCCCAATTGGCACTAAGGGGCCTAAAGAGTGCCAAGAAAACATCATCCACACCATTACACCACCACCACCAGCCTGCACAGTGGTAACAAGGCATGATGGATCCATGTTTAGTACAATGTAAAACCATCAAATGGAAAGTGTCACACTGAGAATGCCTGGGAATTCATTTACGTTTATTTCAGTCAAAATTATAACTACTTTTTCACTTCCAAAAACCACAATTTTAACAATATTTTACTGTAAAATTACATGAAATAGCCTGATAGATGTATCCCAGTTTCCAATGTATAGACCTGATGCGCCAGAGAAAGAAGCACGCCGCCATCTTTAGAATTTTGTCTTTTTTTGTCTTCTAGAATGTTTTTTTTTGCGGTAGCTTTGTATATTTCTGTGGTGTCGCTGTCGAAGAGTGTCCAAGAGATTTTTTTTTTTTTTGCGGTAGCTCTGTATATTTCTGTGGCGTCGCTGTCGAAGAGTAGTTAGCTGGTGAAGTGCATTTACTTATTGTAGAGTTACTGAAAGTTATCATGAGCATTATAATGTTTGAAGCGGGTATCTTAACAAATATCAGCAGACCGGTAACATTTTAAAACAAGTGGTTAATTCATAAATCCAAAAGATCTTACTGGAAGACTGAACACAACAAGCACAGCGCTGAAAAGGGGCGGGGCTACATAAGAACTTACTGTGAACCAATTAACAGGTAACATTTTTACTTTATGAAAAATTATATAGTATTTATTTATTTTTTACACTGTCTCTCTTGTCATCATTACTCTTGTCTTGACCAAAGATTAGTACTTTCCCTGTTAAAGCGTCTGTTTCAAAGAATTCTGTACTCCAGATGGTCCCATACGGTCAATCCTCTGTGGACGCCCTGTGTATTTCGCCATAATAATAACATCCAGGGAGTGGAAAGCATGTGTTAAACTCAGAGTCATCTGGTGTAAGGCTGCATCTGTTTGTTTCTAGGGGAAGATTGGTTTCTTGCAGGAGGTTATCCTCCTGGGTAAGGGCTCGATTGAAAATGGATCTTTTCATGTGTTTGATGTTGTACTTTGTAGAAGCCCTTTAATGTAGACCCCTGTTTGTTATACATGTGGTCAATGGTGGACCAGGCCCTTAGGGATTGTTTCCTTGTGAGTCCAAGTCTCTATAACAAATGAGATTTGTGTGTGTTTAGATGGTTGGGAACCTGGAGGAGAAACGCTTGGTTTGCAATCTATCAAAGTTTGAAGTAGGTCACAGAAGAATGTAGAAACTGCTCTCAGATTAAAATAGCTCAGCTTACCAATGCGGTCAGGTCACATCTTGCCCGCATCTACCGTGTATTTCCTGTTTTTGAAAAGAGGATGTGATATTCTGCTTTATTTTTGGTAAGGTAACGCTTGCAACATACACTTAATTCAGCCGCATCAGTTTCAAAGTGGCTTGCCGCTCAGACTGGATAAATGCACATCAATCCCTCTCAGTTTCTGCTCACTTTCATCATCCCACCATCAGCACCTGGTCTGGTAAATGTTTCGGACATGCCCGGTCGCTCTGTGCTCAGCTGGGCTGTCTCTTTGTCTGCGAGGTTGAGAGATGTGAGGATGGGAAGTCACAAATGGCGTCCACACCAGGGACTGAGCAGTGATCCAAATCTGATCTGACCTTAAAAGGGTCTCTCTCATATCTTGAACTCGTTTTGTTGTGTGCTACTTTATTAGCCAACATGTACTAATAAAATAGTGCCATGATACAGTATCATGTGCCATGGCATCAGATGTCATTCTTTGAGATAATCAATTCTTCTGATGGTTTTACCAGTAGTCTCGCTTTTCAATGCAATCAGTTTCTTTTAATATTTTTTTAATAATATTTTTCAAAAAAGTCTCTTATACTCTCCAGAGGTGCATTTATCTACTGTAAAAGCTAGTATTGTGAAATATTATTACCAATTTAATATTTAACCAGTTATATTTTAATATTTTTGGTTCTCAAGAAACATTACTACACAATATTCATATTTAACCAATAAATATCAGTACAAATACAGTTATTAGTTTCGTCAACAACAACAACAACAACAAAAACATCGTACTGTCCCCAAATATTTAAACAGTTTTGTAAAGTGAAATATAAGATTCAAATAGAAACTGCATAAATATAATGGCAGTAATGTATAACTTGTTTCAAGTTTAATAATGAGCATAATGGTACTTTTGTCTGCTTGACTGATGAATCATGATAATGTTTGAAAATGTTTATAACACAGGATGCTGCAAATATCATGTTACAATCACTTGGCTGTCACTTGTTGTCATATTGATGTCATGTAGAATCCATCATTCATTCTCCTGCTGGCAGAATCTCTCAGTAGGTGATGGATGGAGAACGAGACAGTTTAATATACAAAATAAACTACGTTTTTGTATTTTATGCATAAATAGGATATATTTATAGTGGATATATAAATATATAAATATACACTATTAGGATATATAATAGTGCTCGCCTTGCTTAATTTAAAGGTTGACACCTAAGTTGCTTCTAAGGTTTTCTGACTGGTTCTATCGTGTTGCTATGTGGTCGCTAGGGTGTTCTGGGTAATTATAAAGTGGTTAAAGTCTAGCCCCATGGTATTCTGGTCTCTGGATATGGCTTGGTCCTTCTTTCAATTCCTTTCCTTCTTTTTTTTTGTTGTTTTTTTTGGAGGGGTTATTTCCAGTATGACTGACATTTATAGCCAGAAAAGCTTGAATCCTCATCAGTGTGTTCTGATTTAATGTGAAAATGAGTGTCAGGGACGTAATTACTTGAGAAATGGATGCGGGAGGGGTCAAAGATGAGGAAAAATATGCCTTTTTTTCTCAGCGTGTTCTCGAAACAGGGAGAGAGAACACCGTCTTCCAGCTGTGTGGGTGTTTTGACAGGAGAATACATGGAGGCCAGGGCCCCGAGATGATATTACAGCAAAAACATCAGTAGAGATTCGATCGCAGATGAAGAAATGACAGAGACAGAGAAGAAAAACTAAGCTGCATTGAATCTCTGTAAATGTGAGAAATAGAAATGAGGACGCCTGGAGGGGGTGGGCCAGCCCACACAAGTTCTCCTTTCTGAACCCCTCGGAGTAATGAATGTGGTTTTTATTGTACCTGCTTGTATTTCTCTCGTTCTGTGAGACCCACACCTCTCCCACACACACAGTGTCTCTAATGTTCAGAAAATCTGTTTTCCAAAGAAACTGCAGCACTTTGCATGTAAATCAAGGCCATTAGAAACAGAGCATTAGAGTGGAGGAGATATATAATCTTTTCCCAGCAGGCTTTACTTTGAGTAATATTTGAAGTATCTTATATTCAGCGTATTAGCTGTATTCAGTCATTACATTTGTACAGATAAGGACAAGACTCGGAGAATAAGGACAGAGAAAAACGGAGGTCAAGCTTATGTTAGTCAGTTCCCATTCATGCTTTATCCTAATAGGGAAGCATCAGGGAAGACCTGGAAATATTAGTGTATTTTTTGTAGGATTGTAAAAGGTATGGAATATAAATATTATTTTAAATATATGTTAAAATGCATAATAATAAAATTACATCAATACATTCAACAGTAAAAAATAATAATACGTTATCAATTTGAATCAATAATAATAATTATATATATATATATATATATATATATATATATATATATAAATAAAACATATATATTTGTATATTATATATAATATTTAATTCTATAAATCAATACAAATTAATTTAAAAAACAGTAAAAAATTATATAATATGTTATCAATTTGAATCAATAATAATAATTACATATATATATATATACATATAAAACATATATATTTGTATATTATATATAATATTTAATACTATAAGTTAATACAAATTAATTAAAATGTAAATGTTAAATATAATTATTATATAAGAAATATATGATGTATAAATTGTACATTACAAAATATTGGGGGTTGAAATTGCTCTTTGTGATCTATATTAGGGGTGGGCAAAATCAAGAAAAAAAAAAAACTATGAAAATGTACAGAAAATATAAGGTCCTTTTGACTTGACTATTCCTATTTTTCATAAGGCCACTTCCCAAATTATACTCAAAATCAAAGAAATGTATTGGTCAAAAGCGATGGGACGCCTAAGATTTACCAAATCTGTTTTTCTTGCAAGGTGTTGATGGAGGGGCTACTGAGAGGTGTTTGGGAAGAACACTATGTTTCCCTGTGTCTCCCCCTGGCCCTCTTCTGATCCCCCTGCGGCTCTCGGCCATGCTCCGCCCATTCCCTCGGTACAGCCACTGCCTGACCTGCTGCGGAGCTGCGTTGTGTTCCCTTCCCCATCCACGCGCCTGAGCTCTTGCACCAACGAGATGGAGTCCATGATTGTGGTGACGGAGTACGAGCCCAGTGATGGCTCAGGGCAGGAGGGCGGAGAGGAGGAGGAGGTGGAGGACATGGACAGCTCGGAAACGCCAGAACCCGCATCGTCAGGTCCGGTACCGCCCTTCCGTATGGCCTCCTGTGATCTCTTGTCCCACACGTTGGGCCGCCCGGAAGCACTCTTCCCAGAACCTCAGGAGCACAGAGGTAGACTCAGCCTCTCCGACAGGAAGCTGTCTCTACAGGAACGCTCACAGACACTTTCGTCGCCCTGTAGTTCTCCGGGGCTGAACGGACGCTATATTTACCCATCACTGCCCTACTCGCCAATCACCTCGCCTCACTCGTCTCCACGCCTCCCTCGAAGACCAACCGTGGAGTCTCATCGGGTGTCCATCACAGACCTGCAGGTAGGTGGCACGAGTTTAACGCCATGTGTGTTTAGTTTAAGTCCCTTACAAACAACAACACAATGGCTACCATCATGCCTAATAATTATGAAAACTACCTGTCAAAAGTTTGGAATAATTTTGATTGTTTTTTAAAGTCTTTTATGCTCATCAAGAGTTAATGTGATCCAACATACAATAAAAACAGTAATTGTGCCATCTGTTTGTTTTCTATTTTAATATGTCATTTATTCCTGTGATGCTGCAAAGCTGAATTTTCAGCATCATCACATGATCTTTCAGAAATCATTCTGATTTGGTGCCCAACCAATGATTGTCGGTATTAATAATAATAATGGTATAATAATAGTAATGGTTCCTTTAATTATCAATGTTGAAAACAGTTTTTGCTGCTTAATGTGTTTGTGGAAATCATAATAAATAAAAATCAGGATCAAAAGAACAGCTTTTAATTTGAAAAGAAACATTTTACTGTCACCTTTGATCCATTTTAATGCATTCTTGCTGAAAATAAAAGTATTCATGTTTCCTTTTTTTAATCTTACTTAATTGGTTGGTAGTGCCTCGTGTTTTCAGCATTGAAAATTAGAAATGTATCTTGAGCAGCAAATTAGCATATTAGAATGATTTTTGACAGATCATTTGACATTTAAGATGAAAAACAGCTTTCATCACAGGATTAAATTACATTTTGAAATTTACTCACATAAAAAAAGTTATTTTGAATTGTAAAATTTCACAATGGTACTGTTTTTTTTAATCAAATAAATGCAGCCGTGGTGAGCATAAGAGACTACTTTCACAAATATTTTAAAAAAATCATAATAATTCCAAACTTTTGCAACCAGATGTGGTGGCCTGAGCTTGTTTGAGAACTGATGTTGTCTTTGAGAAGATCAATTCCTTTTCTTCATTCTCTGCACTGGCTTCAAGTCTGCAAAGTCAAGGTTGAGACGGTGTGTAAGGTAAGGTTACTGAAAGGAGCAATTCCCCTCCTCTTAATGGTGCTTGTCAAGAGAAAATTCCCCAATAGATGCTTCTGCTTTTCCATTAGGACATGAAATCAGCAAGAAATGTGTGTGGCTTTAGCCTTTCTCGGCTCAAGTACTCCCTGTAGTACTTCTTTTGCTAATGCTTTTGATTCTTTGAACCTGGAATGTTGCGGGCATCATTCTTGATGAGAGAATCAATTTTATGTTTGCTGTGATCTTTGGCCAAACTGGCTGAAGTAGTTGTCCTTCAGTGACTAAAACCCCCTTAAAAAGAACTCGGTGTCACTGATCAAGGAAATGTGTTTCTTTATTTCAAAAGGACTGTGTGCAGCTCAACCAGTACAAGCTGAAAGATGAAATCGGAAAGGTATGTTTATTTTTCATTTATTATTTATGCTTAGATCGTTTACTGCTAAGAGTGAGATGAATGAGAGCTCTGTTGAAATATTAATTGTGCTGTTGTTCTTATTTTGGAACAAACTAATATCTCCCATGTTTGTATGGTAAATTATGCAAATGATTTCTGAAGGATCATGTTACACTGAAAACTGGAGGAATGGCTGCTGACAATTCAGCTTTGCCATTACAGGAATGATATAAATAAATCTTTAAAATATATTAAAGTAGGAAACAGTCATTTAAAGATGGTAATAATATTTCACAATATTACTGTTTTCACTGTACCATGGTGAGCATAAGTTGCTTATTTCTTGGTAAATTCTTACCAATCTCAAACGTTGTATGTATAAAATGAAAAATAAAAATACAGATTGACACTATTGACCATTCAGAATTTAAGTAAAATCATCATGTTTTTTTTTATGGAATAGAATAGAGAATCCAGTTTGTAACAGTTGTAACAATGTTGTACACTTCAAATATAATTGAATTAGTATTTTAGTAGTATTTTGCTTTATTGTTTAACATTTCTAAAACAAGGAAGATTTCCTTTTAGGCACAATTGCTTAATATATTAAAATTAATTAAATAAATGTATGTTTTTTTATGACCATGCTACCATGGTAATGCCATGGTGTTTAAATTATCATGGAATACCATTTAATAGAACTGAACAGAATAGAATAGAATAGACATGTACCATGTTTTGAAACAAAATGTGTTTTAAGACAACGTGTTTTACCATGTTTCTTGTTTTTGGACTGTGGGATATGAATATGGTGATCAATATATATATATATATATATAGCAAATTACCATGGTTTTCCTGTCTGATGCCATCAATAAACCATAGTACTACCACTGTACTTTATTCTAAGAAGCATAGAGCAGGATAAGAGCATGAAATGAATTTACGACAATATTTATAGTACTGCAGAATTGCAATTTAATGGAGCAGTGAAGTGTTTTCACTGTTGCTGTTCCACTAAGCTTCATCTTGATACAAGGGCATGGAAAACTGTTAGCTTGGATGTGGAGATTCCTGCTCTGCTCTCATCTCTTGTGTCTAAGGGTTGGATACCCTGCTGGAATGGCAATCTGCTCTCCCAGCTGGGACCTGTGTGTGTGTAGGTTTGAGAGAGATAGAGACAGAACAGAAGTGGAATTATGCCTGTCTGTGGAGTTCATCATGACACCGGCTGTTGCCTACTGGCTCGGTTTGGTTTACATGTTCTCCAGTTAATCAAATGGCAAAAATGCTTGGACACTTTAGCTTCCTGTTTCCCTTAGTTAATGCTTGTTACTGAACTGCAATTTTTGAATGACGCACCTTGTTTTTGTATAAAGGGCTCCTATGGAGTTGTCAAGCTGGCGTACAATGAAGACGACAACACATACTATGTAAGTGATGCAACCCGGTCTCTTAACAATCTCGCACACAAATATTTACACACTTCATTTCAGTTTTATTTAGGCGAGTAAAGAGCTAACATCCTAGTGTTACCAGTGATCTTTGAATTAAAATTGCCTAGTTGAGGTCCCCTTCAGCAGCCAAAAATGGTCGCATAGACACCATCACAGGCTGACTTCAAATCGTCTCAGAAAGTTCCTCCTTACGGGCTACAAAATCATAATGTGCATTCAAGTTATTTGTATTGGAGTAAAATGGACATGTTCATACTAGTAATGCAACAAAATAAAGAGAAAAGCATAAAAATTTGGTATGCTGTATTTTTTTTAAAAGAATGATGGGATATGTAGTTTTTCTGCACAAGCCCATTGCCTCATAATCCAGCTAACTCTTCTATTAACTCTTTCCCTGCCATTGACGTATATTTCCGTTTTTTTGTGTTTTCGCTGTTATACGGTAGGGGGCGCTATGACACATCTTCTGAAAGAGAGCTAAATCTCCTGATCAAAAAACATGTGAAGAAGAAGCAGAAACATGCGATAGCATATCCAAGCAGAGGCATGTAAAATATCACAATCATCAACATTAAACGGCATATAAATCAAAACTGCCTAATGATACTGAATGAAATGTCGACTCTGGACAAGCTATAGACAATTTCACAAGATGTAAACAACACTGGTCCAGAAGAACTTCCTGTTTCAGTTTTTTAACACTACAAAAAAGCTGGGATAAAATACAACCAACAGAACATTTAAAACTGAATCAAAAAGTTAAACAAACATCTTTAAGATGCTTTCTTTACATGTGAAATAAAGAAAACAGTTACAAACTGAAACAGGAAGTGCTTCTGGACCAGTGTTGTTTACATCTTGTGAAATGGTCTATAGGATTGTGAAGCTTTTGGGGTGTTGATGGAATCAATCTACTCAATCTATGTGTTGATCATCGTTCTGAATCCGATCTGGATGTTGTCAAAAACTACTGGCAACCTTCCTCTCTTGAATCCAACACGGAAGAGACTTAAACTGCAAATTGCATTTGCTATTTTTTTTGCTAATTGCTAATTTTGCACTTCAACTGTGAGGAAGGTAATTTTGATATGATGTATATATTTTTTATAACTCATCTGTTTAAATAATATTAAGCCTTAAAGTTCGGCATAATTAAGGGTGTGGGTATTTGAGTGACAAGTGGATTGCCGCTGAGAACGTGAATTTCTCAGCTTTTTAGTCAAAATGTTGCTTTTTTATGAAACTTGCCCACATTCAAGTGTTGATAAAAAAAGAATGCTTTAAGACTAAAATGGATGCATTAAAAATTGTTTTTTGTTTAAAGTTTTTTTTGTTTTGTTTGTTTAAAAGCAGACGCTCTGTTCTTTGTTACAAAAAATACAAAAAAATATCCTGGGGGCCATTAAAATTTTGTGAAAATGTTGGCGTTGGCGGTGACTGGCAACTTAAAAAAAAAAAAAAAAAAACGCTGGTCGGGAAAGAGTTAATGTTTGTGATTTATATGTTTTCATATTCTTGCCTCTGTGTATTGTTGAGATTTTATAAATGGTTTCAATTTAATTTAAAGATGGAATATTCTCCTTATCTTGATAATAATAATTAATATTATTAATATAAATTAATATAAATAAAGCTTGATTGATATTCTGTAGCACTGAGTGAATAAGAATATAAAATGTTTTGATGTTGAAGTAATTTGATATTAATTAAAATTTGCCCCTTGTTCTGATTGGTTATTAGAACTTTTTTTCCCCATTTTTTGGTGTAGTTGTATGTATCACAGTGCTGGTTGTAGAATGGGGCATATGTTACCCAGCACCAGTAATGACACTGGATATCTGCTCTCACTCTCTCATTCTCACTGCTCTCCACAGGCCATGAAAGTGCTGTCCAAGAAACGACTGATGAGGCAGGCTGGGTTCCCGCGTAAGTGTCTGCTTTAAAGCAGATGGAACGCACAGCGGGGTTTATGATTGAGTGTATGTGTGTGAGTTTGGGGGCGCACTTTCATCAGCTAGCAGAACGCCTAATAATTCAACCTTTCACATGATTTCCTCTTTGCTGGTTTAAACAGGCAGACCTCCTCCCCGTGGGGCAAGATTGGCCCCTGAGGGCCCCCCTCAGCCCAAAGGGCCCCTGGAGCGTGTTTACCAGGAGATAGCCATCCTCAAGAAGCTTGATCACCCTAATGTGGTTAAGCTTGTGGAGGTGGGTGCTTCTATTCTCACAGACTTAAGTCAGGGTGAAGTGTGTAATTTATGCCCCACTAATGGAAGTGGAATTTAAAAAAGAATGACTGTTTTCGAACAGGTCTTTCTAAATACATTTATTAATACCTATACATTTATTAAACTGGGATGGAAAAAGAATTTTAACCATGAATGAATGTGAAACAGTGAGGGATAGATATACAGTGTGTTATACACTGCAAAAATTAATTTTGCTTTGTTTCTAGTAAAATGTTTAAACCTTTCGGAAAACTGATAATTAAAATGAGACAATTTTAACCATAAATCTAACAATATGTAGTGAGGTTAATGCAACAAAGAAAAATTATAATATGAAGAGGAAACCAACTGTTTTTTTTATATATTTTACTGGAAAATTAATTAATTTGCAATGTACTGATTGATATATGTATATAGGGCAGCTGTTATTTAGTCAAATAAACACTTAAAATAAGCCTCTCCATGAATTTCCATTGGACAAATTTCTTTTTTCCTCAAAGCCTTGTTTGTATTTGCATCAAATTGAATCTAAGTTTTATGCTCACTGGTTTCGTTCTCTTTCTAAACAGCTTTGGGTTGTTGTTGTTTTTTTTGTGTGTAGGTGCTGGATGATCCAAGTGAAGACCATCTGTACATGGGTAAGTCTGGCCAGATAATCATCCTCTTCGCAGATGCTACACACTTCCACATGCACAATTTATTCTACTTTTCGGTGCTTAATGTATGTGAAGCCAGAGAATGTAATGTACAACACCTTAACTCTTCTTCCTTTGTGCTTTCACAGTATTCGAGCTTGTCAAACGAGGGTGAGTAAGCATGTTATTTCTGATTGTAGCGCCGCCCCCTGCTGTGCTAGTGTCACTCTGCTACAGAAACTGTGTCTCATTCCCCATGTGTTTGCAGAGCAGTGATGGAGGTTCCTGCTGATAAGCCCCTGGATGAGGACCAGGCACGCTTCTACTTCCAGGACTTGCTGAGAGGAATCGAATATTGTGAGTGCGGGAATTTAGCTTAAGCTTAGCGATGTCATCAGTACTCATGATTGGTTCTAGTACATCCAGATAAAAGGACACAGTACCTTGCAATTGGCTTGGCACTGATAAGTTATATGGGGCCACACTTTTAGACTTTCCACAATGATTATTCTGGCTAAGTACAACCCACTTAGCAGTGTTTTTTTAGTATTATTTATATACTATTATAGTATTTATTAATAGTGTATATATTTTTTTCTAATATTGTATAGCCTTCTTTTTATGTAGTATTATACACTCACAAACGTATTATTAGGAACACCATACTAATACTGTGTTTGACCCCCTTCCGCCTTCAGAACTGCCTTAATTCAACATGGCATTGATTCAACACGGTGCAGAAAGCATTCTTTAGAAATGTTGGCCCACATTGATAGGATAATATCTTGCAGTTGATGGAGATTTGGATGCACATCCATGGCACATGGCTCCCGTTCCACCACATCCCAAAGATGCTCTATTGGGTTGAGATCTGGTGACTGTGGGGGCCAATTTAGTACAGTGCCTTTTAGTGCATACAGTGCCCATTTTAGTTTAGTACCTTAAACCAATTTGATATGATTCAACCTTTGTGGCATGGTGCATTATCCTGCTGGAAGTAGCCATCAGAGGATGGGTACATGGTGGCCATAAAGGGATGGGGTTCAGAATCAATGCTCAGGTAGGTCGTGGCATTTAAACCATGCCCAATTGGCACTAAGGGGCCTAAAGTGTGCCAAGAAAACATCCCCCACACCATTACACCACCACCACCAGCCTGCACAGTGGTAACAAGGCATGATGGATCCATGTTCTCATTCTGTTTACACCAAATTCTGACTCTACCATCTGATTGTCTCAACAGAAATCGAGACTCATCAGACCAGGCAACATTTTTCCAGTCTTCAACTGTCCAATTTTGGCAAGCTCAAATTGTAGCCTCTTTTTCCTATTTGTAGTGGAGATGAGTGGTACCCAGTAAGGTCCTCTGCTTTTGTAGTCCATCCGCCTCAACGTTGTGCATGTTGTGGCTTCACAAATGCTTTGCTTGGAGTTCAGTTTGGAGTTCAGGAGATTATCTTGACCAGGACCACACCCCTAAATGCATTGAAGCAACTGACATGTGATTGGTTGATTAGATAATTACATTAATAAGAAATTGAACAGGTGTTCCTAAAAATCCTTGGTGAGTGTAGTATGTATTAATATTTTGATATATATATATATATATATATATATATATATATATATATACAGTATATATTCAGATTTTTATTTTATGTTTAGGTTTTAGTCACTTTGTTGTGCTTTTGTCATTCTTATCGCCTACATATTGTAATTTTTTTATACTATTAGAACAATTATTATGTTTTGTCTTAAAATTTACACTATCTTATCCTCATTTTTCAAGTTTTAATCATTAAGTTTAATTTTAATACTTAATCGTATTATATTTCAGTTAGTTACTAATACAAGTTTACCAATACAAGTTTTTTTTTCATGTAAAATCTTTAAGCAATATTTATATTTTATATAACTTTTTAATAGTTTTAGTTAACGACAACAGCACTCCAACTTATACAGGAAGAAGCCATCTGACTGACATTTAAAGTAAATTTGTGTATCAATAGCATAAAAATGAGTGCTTTGTGTAGCAATAGCATCAGATTAGTGCTTTGTTTTCATCTGCATATGCATAAAACAGTGAAACTAGATACAGTTCTTGTTGCTAGTCATCAGAATGCTTTAAATAACAATCAAAAGTGATGTCAACTACTCATCCTCAACAGTACATTATCAGAAAATCATCCATCGGGACATCAAGCCTTCCAACCTGCTGGTGGGAGAAGATGGTCACGTTAAGATTGCCGACTTTGGGGTCAGTAACCAGTTTGAGGGAACGGACGCCCTGCTGACCAGCACAGTGGGAACGCCTGCATTTCTTGCCCCAGAGACCCTTTCAGAGACCCGCAAGAACTTCTCTGGAAAGGTCAAAAGCTAGTTTCTCTAAGCTAGTGGCTAATAACCTGTCGTATTGCTGTTAATTTTAACATCATGTTCTTATAGGCTCTGGATGTGTGGGCTATGGGAGTCACCTTGTACTGTTTCATCTTTGGAGTGGTACGCCCTGTTTTGACCTTAGTATTTCTCATGAAATATGCAATGTTAAAAATAATCTAACATTTAACTTTGCAAAACTGTGTAAAGTGTGTAAAATGGATGTTGCCTTTGACTTTACTTTCTCTCTCCACAGTGTCCTTTTATGGATGAGCGTATTTTGAGCCTCCATCAGAAGATCAAGGCCCAACCGGTGGAGCTTCCCGAGAAGTGAGTATTTCTCTTGAGCCTGAAAGATCTTCCCCATCTGTTTTGATATTGATAGCATTTTTGTACCACTTTACAGCGCGGACATATCAGATGACTTAAAGGACCTTCTTTTTAAAATGTTGGACAAGAATCCCGAAACCAGAATTACTGTCCCACAAATCAAGGTCAGTATGACTCTAACGACACCAATAATATTTTCTGAAAGCTAGTCCTCATCTGTGATTGGTCAGAAAAACAAGCAGTTTTGCCCCAGAATCGCTCCATTGGTTGATGTTTTGTTTTTCCACTTATACAGTCTCATATTTTTACCAAGTTTGCATATATTTGATCAGAAATACAAGAAAATCAGGAATATTGTGAAATATAGCTGCAATTTTATTTAATATATATATATATATATATATATATATATATTGATATGCCTTATATATGCCAATATTGAATACACTTGTGCTGCTTAATGTTTAATAAGTCTTAAAGGGATAATTCACCCGAAAATGAAAAGTCTGTCATAATTTACTCACCCTCAAGTTGTCCCTAACCTGAATGAGTTGAAGAATACATTTCACATTTTACTTTTGAAGAATATGATAACCAGACAGTTGACCGTAACCATTGACTTCCAGAGTATGGAAGAAAAAAAAAATACTATGGAAGTCAATGGGTCCAATCAACTGTCTGGTTACCATTTTCTTCAAACTATCTTCTTTTGTGTTCAACAGAACATTGGAACAACTCTCACTGACCCCGAACATTTGTTTTGTTACACGATAGTGTAGTGTTTCTTATAATGTTATATTTAGCCTTCATACTTCAATTGAACCAAAAATAGAACTCTTCCTTATTGTTAAAAGAGGATTTCAAAGCACTTCCTGTGTGAATATAGGACACTCCAGCAACCTAGACACAGCCTCGAGTTAATTAATGATATCAAAGCTGGATTTTTGTTCCGTTGTTGTTGTTGTAGGTGCACCCATGGGTGACACGGAATGGCGCTGAGCCCCTCCCCCCTGAGGACGACAACTGCTGCAGTCTAATAGAAGTGACAGAGGAGGAAGTGGAAAACTCTGTCAAGCACATCCCCAGCCTGGCCACCGTGGTGAGATCTCAAACCCCTTGTGGCCTATTTACACAACCTTAATTCTATTTTATGAATACGCATAAAGGGATTCAGTGCTAATAACCACATCAAATGAATAACAGATTAATGACCCAATGCCTGTTTTTGAAACGTACTGCATGTTCTCTGCTACAGATCTTGGTTAGGACTATGTTGCGCAAGCGTTCTTTTGGAAACCCGTTTGATTGGGGCCGCAGGGAAGACAGGAGTCCCACCGCTCCAGGACACATGCTATCGTAAGTCTTTCGCAGTTGGGATGAGCTATAACTGAAACAGACGTCCTGAACATAGACTTGTTCTTCGGCAGTGGTTTCAGTGATCATTGAAAATCTGAAATGGTTTTTATAGCTGGTTTGACAGTAATTTAATTGGAACTACTAATATAGATGCACTATATAAAATGCTATGTCACTACACTAGGTTCCAATGTAATACTTTAATGATGTATTTTCAGCTTAAATAATGTTTGATGTCTATGCAAAGCATTTCCACAGAAAATAATTTTGACTACTTCCTCAATTCCTTAAATACAAATGAAAAAGTTGTTTACAGCATTGCACTGAAAGCCTGGTAGGGAAGCTATGCTTTAATATATTTATTCAGCAAAGATGCATTAAGTTGATCAAAAGTGACAGGAAAGACATTTATAATGTTTCAAAATATTTATATTTCTAATACAACAGGGAAAACGGTTTTCCACAAAAATATGAAGCAGCACAACTGTTTTCAACATTGATGAAAATAAGAGATTATTCTCTAACACTAAATTAGCATATTAGCATGATTTCTGAAGGATCATGTGATTTCTGGAGTAATTGCTGATGAAAATTCAGCTTTGCGTCACAGGAATTAATTACATTTAAAAAAAAAACAAACGGTTATTTTCTCTTAGTTCAATTTAAATGTATTTGTATAGCGCTTTTCACAATACATATCGTTTCAAAGCAGCTTTACAGAAAGTGCGTTTCAGAAATGTACATGGAAAAATATGTTTAGTTAGTTCATAAATGAACGGCTTTTAAATCATATATCACATTTTGAAACCAATTTTAACAATAAAAAAACTTTTAATGTACATCATCTACCTGATTAACCTGCTAAGCTTAAATGCTTTACGCAAGATGCTAAAGGCTCTGTCCCAAATGGCTCATTTGATGTGGACTTGTGACTTTCACTTGTGTGCATCCATTAAATCCACAACACTATAAGATGCATTCAAAATCATATACTGTTTTTTTTTTTTTTAAGTACGTTCTATATAGTATGAATGTACTACATTCACCATGTTGACTCTGTCATGTGAGCCACAGTGTTAGTTGCGTCACATCACTGCCACTCACAGATCCTCTCCCGTTGCCTCATGGGATAGTAAAGAGCCCATCGGATACACATGCCAGATTATCACCAAAAGTTTTAGGTCATCCGGTTACTTTTTTTGAATACTTAAATTTGGACATACTACTTTTTTCACCTACTATATACAAGGGAAGTATGCATTTTCTTACACATAGCACTCATTTGATATCTTTGACTCATGAGCGCCCCCTTTACTATGCACACTGTTGCAATGATATTCTAGGTTGATTACTACCTAGCACAATAATATTAGCGTGTAATATTAGCTTTGCTAAGCTTGTCGTTACTTTACTTTTTAAAACCATAGAGACGAGTATAAATTATTTTCTGTGGTAATCAATAGCATGTTTGAGTAGTATTTAGCATGAAACATTCTTTTAAAGGGATACTCCACCATTTTTTCACATTAAACTATGTTAATCCCTTAGACGAGTTGATGCATACCTCAATCGCTCTGGCGCGTGAGACACTTTGATAGCACTTAACTAGCCCAGTTCATTCAATGTGGGCCAAGCAGAGAAGCGACCAAACACCTCCACGTTTTCCCTATTTAAATACAGTTACACAAGTTGAAATAAAACATTGCACTTTTCTAAGCATGTAAAGTGGATAACTATATTGTATGGCGGAATACTACAGCAAGTGCTTGGGAGCACTTCGACTCGGCGTAGTAATATCGTCATTCGTGAAAAATCCTCTCCCTCTCCAGAGTGATGATATTTACTGCGCCGAGTCCATAGATATATATGCGCCGAGTCGAAGTGCTCCCAATCTCTTGCTGTGGTATTCCGCCTTACATTATAATTATCCACTTTACACGCTTAGGAAAGTGCAACGTTTTATTTTCTGTCACCATTCAAAGTGTCTCGCGCGACCATAGACGAGAGAGGCATGTATCAACTCCTATTAGTTAAGGGAATAACATAGTTTAATATGAAAAAGCGGTGGAGTATCCCTTTAAGGCTTTTGTTTAGTCATGGTTTCAGAAATATTTGGTAGATAAGCTCGGATTTAAGTATTCTCACATATCCGCATCTCTCCTGCCGTCTAGAAAAGGGAGAGCAGGGAGTTTGAAATACTGCCGCAATCTCTGTACCCGCAGGTAAAGCTCTGCTAGCCTGTTAGCGCTCCACCTATGTCCTGTTCACTCTCCTCCACCTGTATTATATGTAGGAGATAATGGTCATGCCCATATTGAATGGTCTGCACTTAAAATGAATGATGTGGTGTTTTTTTTAGCATGCTTTTAAGATCAAAACAATTCTCATTCAGATGGCTTAATGAATAACAACTACTCCGCTTGTGTTTTCCTACCTAATAAACAGCATTTTGTGCATGTAATATCTAAAATATTCATGATATTCCCCCCTTCTAAAAACCTCTTGTGTGTATTTAACTGTACAAGCTATGTTCAATAATAGTACATCAAGCATTTATATTGCATGTAATGTTTTAACAGATACATATAAGTTCATGGGCAGTTCAGGATGATGTTTTCATGCATAATATCAGCTACGAAAAGAAAAGAGCATCCTGATTTGCCACCCAGCCATGGTCAATTTTTACAAGGACTTTGATTGGTTTGTCGGACTGGGTGCATTTGCATGTGGCGCCGCATCCCAGCCTCCCCGGTACAACCCCTTGCAAAAACATGGCAGTCAGTCAACCTCCTGTGCCGCCTCGTGACCCGAGCATATGACTGATGCGATGCCATGTACTTCCCCTCGCGCTGACTTAATTTCCCCACTGCCTAACAGTTCTAGTTGCACTTAACAGCAGTCTGCATTGCCGCAGGAATGCAGTGACTGTTTTAAACCTCCACATTTGTCTGTTTCCTAGGAAACAAGAGAGCGAGGAAGGCGTGCGGAGCATGGACCTGCCCTTCGTGGGCGAGGATGAAGTTCTGTCCTGATAACTGTGGGCATCTTACTCAAGGGAAATGCGTCAAGATGGGGCTGTTGTGGCTTCCGGAAGCCCAGGATATGGACCTGGGGCTGGGGCGTTGTTGATGTGGAGGGTGCCCACCCGTTCATGCATGCATTTGTACAGTCCACAGCAGCATGCACCGTATCTGTCCGCCCAGGTCTCTGCTGTCTCTCAGGACCCGTTTTCTGTGCTCTCCTCTCCAGAACGGAGACTCTGCTTTACTCCTCTACTGTAGCTAGGGGGCGCCACTGAAGGCTAAACGGATGAAAATTATTTTTAGAAGTGTACAATTTCTTAGGTTTGTCCATAGATCATTAATTAGAGAGACGTTCCGCTTGATTTCAGTTTTGGAGATCTGACGTAAATTTGAAAATAATCATTCAAAATTATTTTAATTTTGAAAATCTTCTGAAAAAAACAAACAAACAAGTTTGACAAAATTTGGTGAAATAAATTAATAAACGCCCTTTAATAATTAAAAATCCTCAAATTTGCACACTATGTTCTCTAATACGTCTTTAGAAGAAATGTATGATTTGTTAGGTTGGTCCATTAACTCATCGGTTACAGAGACATGCTGCTTGATTGCAGTTTTACAGATCTCTTATTAGATTATTAGAACTAAAAGAAAAATAGCTTGGAGTTTAATATTAATTTCAACTTGAAAATCTAAAAAAATCTGGTTTGTTTGATCAAAGATAAAATTTGAAAATAATAATAAAAACATAAATAAAAAAAATTTCAATTTTTGTAAGTTTTAAATGAGTTTTTAATAATTCAAATTTGCAGCCTGGAAATATGTATAAATACAGTAAGGAGACACTTCAGGTGCGATTTAAAGAAAATACAGATATGTTTGTATGTGTGTGTTTGTTTATATATCAAATCACACCGCTTTGTGTTTGTATTATAATGTCTGCGCTGTAGACAGTGAACAGGACCACAAATGGACTTTTTTTTTTAATACAACAAAGTCCAAATCCAAGAGATCAGAGTATTATGCATAGCATGTTTTTGAATAGTAGTTGAATTATTTATTCAATAGGCGCTAATAACATCTAGATAGTGCCACTATTGGCATCGTGACCATTCTTCTCCTTGTATGTAAAGTAACGTGACCCTTTTAATCATGAAGGTAACAGTATCTTTTGCTTCCTCTGTAGAATTACCAAAATGCCACATAGTAGTGCATTCTCGACTTTGTCGTGATCAGAGTGAATTAGTCATTTCTATACTCTAACGTTCTTGAGGAAATACAATAACTTTGTGCAATCTATGCATGACTTTTCACTTAAAGGAATCAATGTTTGTCAGTCTGTTTTGACACAAATGTATGCCTTACATTTTCATACTCATAACTGTAGCATAGATCATCAGTACATGTGCAGAGTCTTTTTTTTTTTGGTACAGTAGAATTGTAGAATTTTAGATAAGTGTAGAAATATAGTAACTTGCTTAAGCTCAGTTTTAAAGTTAGCAAAAATAGTCCAAAGCCCTGTTGAGATTTTCTCAATGTGCACTATGGTCATGTATCTCATGTGTTGATTATTTTTCTATGATCGTTTTAGCTGTAGTTTCAAAATGTCTGAGTGATGGTGCTTTTCCACCACTGAAATGTATAACATAGTTCATGCTTCCATGTATCAGGGGATCGTTTCTGCACAAGTAGGTTGAATGTATGTTGTTGGTTTACCTTGTAACTAAAGTAAACTCTATACCTTTTTTTTTCGTCAACATTTTTCCCCCTGCATGTTAAACATTGCTGTTTTATAGTACTATTTTTTTCCCCTCTCTCTTGTAGAGATTTATTTTTGTGTAGGTACTATTACTATGCATAAGAAATCTCACATTGTGGTGCAGTTCTGGACAGAGTCGCTCGGTTGGTCCTTTGTGTTTGTTCTATTGGATGTTGATTATTTAAAATTGAAGGAAACTTGTAATATTGAGTCAAATATGCATGTACATTGACAAACCCAAGCTGGCTATACAATACCACTGTATGTAAGTGGACATTTGCTGAACAGATTTTGATGACCTTTTAAAGGTGCTTTGTGGACATATTTTGTCATAAAAAATGTGATGCGTTTAGAGATTTAGGAAACATTCTAAGTTCCAATACTTGTTTCTCAGAAAAACAACTTTATAATACTTTGACAATGCCTGTTTTTGTTTTTGGTCTGTGTGACCCCGCCTACTTCCAATTCACCTAATAATATTTAGACACTCCGGGTTGCCAGTTGCCGGAAAACAGAATTTCGCAGCCATGGAAGCCAACAAACGAACAGGGTCAGAGTTTGTAGATTCTTCTCGACCTAAAAAAAACCTCATTGGAAATAAAACTTTGCAAACGTGTACATTAGGGCAACTTACATTTCCATTGTCAACTCCACTCGTTTCTGTTGCATGTCCTCAATCTGGCAACCTGCGTGAGTGTAGAGTCTGAAGAGGATGGGACGGGGGAACAACTTTCCATATTATGAATTTGGACTGTAGTACCCATTTCGACCACTAGCTTTCAATATTACATACTGCACCTTTAAATAAATAATATATTCAGGACCATAGAAGCACCGTTCCCAGATTAAATATTTATATAGAAAATCTAAATGTATATATAGAGAGAGATGTATCTTTGCACATTAGAATGTTATCATAATTCAAATGATGCATGTTAATTGAAAACTTTAAATGAAGGCTTCTGCAACCATGTTTTCTTCCGGATGATCAAAACTAGGAGCAAAATTAACCAGCTGAAATCATCTTTCAGTTTCCAATTAATAGCCATTTTCTCAGAGACTGACCATGTGAACGGTACTTTGAATTGATTGATTGTAGAGGTGTATATTGAAGAGAATGCTGTACTGTATATTTCTAACCTCTCAATATAATTCCTCACTGTATCTGCCCAGTATTTCTTGAAGGGCTAGGGTCAATGTTTGCATCCATATCACAAAAGAGATTGCGTTTTGAGCACTTTTGAGAGGGCTGTTTACATGTTACAAAAATGCATGCCGTCATATTCACACAGTTTCATTTCGAAGCATGTTTGAGCTCTTTACAGCATCCTCTGATCTCATTACTGATAATTCTATATATTGTATCTGGTTGATTATTTGAATAAATTGAAGTTGCCTTTAGTTTTGCTTTTTCATATTTTTTTTTTTTCTTTTTGCTCATTATGATATGGTAATAGTGTAGATTTAAAGGAATACTGTAGTTCACAATTATTCTGTCAGCTCATTACCTACATTCCACTGTAGGCAGAATGCCATGTTTGGGGCAGCATGAGGGTGAGGAAATGATGACAGAATTTTGATCTCTCTCGCAAATTCAAAATTGCTTTATTGGCATAACTAAATAATATAATATTGCCAGAGTGTGGAATACTTAGAATAATAATAAAAGCATAAACATAATAGGATAATAGCTAAACCTAAATTTAAATAGTGTAACAAATTAGAACATTTGATACCAGAATTATTTGCCCCTTTTATTAAGTACTTTTTGCGACCTCCTTTTCCAAGATAATCTTCCCCAACTTCACTTTCAATTCTTTAACTTCAATAAATTGTTAGATTGTTTTATTTTATTTTTTTAATTTTACAGCCATCTTTGATAATATTTTTACCAAAGGGGCAAATAATTCTGACCAGCACTGTAAATAAAATCTCTCTCTCTCTCTCTCTCTCTCTCTCTCTCTCTCTCTCTCTCTCTCTCTCTCTCTCTCTCTCTCTCTCTCTCTCTCTCTCTCTCTCTCTCTCTCTCTCACTCGGAAATAGTCCTTAAATTTCCATTTATACATCACTAGAGGGCGTCAGAGGGACAGTGGTCTTGTGAAAGATTGTTCATTCTGCAAACAAAAATGATCATCAGTAGTAAAAAAAATCTATATCGCGTGTTGAAAGTGCCACAGATTTGCAGTCTGAGAAGTGTATGCGCAGATAAGTGGAGCCTTTGATCAGCATGAAGGATTCATCTCTTTACAGTCTATGATCTCGCAGCAGGTTCCTATGGTTCCTATGGCAACTGATCAAACGTTTATTGACTTGAGCTGTGCGCGCGTTCTGTGCTTGTGAACAGCAAAGCGCGCGGATCAGCGTGAATGCGCACTGAGCTGCGCGCCTGGTCTGGAGGAGGAAGTCTTCATAACACCGTGGATTCGGTAGATTCACGCTTTGATGGACCATCAACATCTAACGAACGTTTTCGCTGGAGGGTGCCAGAAAGATTTTTGAGTGAGGCAGGTGTTTTTGTAAGTGGCTATTTTCCTTTCTTTTTGTAAGTGGCTATTTTCCTTTCTTGTAATTCAATTAGAAATTATATTGCAGGGTACCGTTTAGTTCATAAGATTACAATGTGTTAGTTTACTGAATATTAGTAACCATTCAGATATTTTTATGTAGAACATAATATTAAGTATCTCATGCATGGTGTAGGCTAATTGTTTTTTAATACAAGATTGCACTGTTATTTCGTTCAGTTATGAGACGCATAATAAAATATAGTTAAAATATAGCTTATTAATATATATATAAATAATATAAAATATAGTAAAATTTAAAAATATATATTATTTTCTTTTTAGGGATTCTGTTTTAATTTCAAACTTTTTGCTCGAAAGGTGGTCTGGAAAAAATATGAGTGTCCAAATGTACAATCAAATGATCTTTTATCTAGCAAGTTTATTTAAGAAGAGTTATCTAACACTGTTACTTTATCTTTTATAAGCGTAGACAAGATCTAGCTTTGCAAAAAAAAAAAAAAAAAATGGAGAGAAGAAAATAAACACTGCCTAGTCATTCAACACTTCATCTTACACAGAATGTGCTGTATTCTATACTGTATTGCTATACTGTAATGCATGTTTAGGTATCATTTTCTCTTGCTCATACTTGTGTGGTCTCTCCTAGAAGCAGTCACAGGAAGCTGACCATCACCATCTCCCCATGATGCTTATGAACAGCTTATTGAACCGATGGAGTAAGTAATCCGTGTTCTCTTTTTTTTTTGTAAGAAGGGACCATGCTAAACATATTTTGGCTAACTTTATGTGCAGGCTATATGTCAATGTCTCCGGTATTTTGTTTGGACTGAGATATGAATATGAACCTTCTAATAGCCAGGGGTTAAAATTAGTTGAAAATTAGGTTAGAAGATTGTATTGTATTGTATTGCAGCGGAAAATGTAGGGTTGGCGTCTGCCCAGCTGTTACCAAATGACGTCTGAAATACTGAATACGTACTGCAGTTGGCAAATATTCAATTATAAATGCTGATGAATACAAATACACTGTCACATGCTGATAGATGATGTGTTTTATGTCACTGGCTGTTCACTGACAATCATGTGCGTGTGACTTTTTGACTAAAAATATTCTTTCTCTCTAATGTATTGCTTATATATCTATCAAGAGGATTTACATTATGTTGTGTGACATCTGTAACATTGTGTAGGTGTGAAGGTTTGTTGAGAAGTTAGAGAGTGCAAATGGAAATCTACTGTAGGTGATAAATCAGATATTTATATCTACTGAGGTAACAGAGACCGCATGGTGCCTATACCAGCACTGTCAGTTTAGCACAAACTGAACCATTGGAGGATCAAATCAAAACATTTTATGAGGTTTGCACTAAAATCAGTTACAAAATTACTGGTTTTGATTAGCTTTGCTATTAGTTGCTTTACACGAAGCAAAACAATGAATTATTTCCTAAGTTCTGTCAGTGCATTTTTTTTGTTTCTTGTTTACAAACTGAGAGGCAATTCGAAATTAGTTTCTGTGCTCTCAAGCCGTCGAACAGACACTTAATGTCCCTATATTTATGAACGAAATTCAAGTCAAGATGTCTATTTATACTCTGGGTCGAGCTACCAAACAGTCCCCTGATATTACATTTTTCTATGGTTTTTGAAAGAAGTCTCCTATGCTCACTATGCATTTATTTAAACTACTACTGTTAGTGTCCAGTCTTCAAGGTCACAAGATGTCTATTTATTTATACAGGCAGTCAGTTTGTTTAAATTTCATATTGTTGCTAATGGGTTTTTGCCAAACTATAGATACATCTCATGCCTGAGGTCAGTTACCTTTTGACAGTTCTGTGATATAAAGCCAGTTATGAATGATTTGGACAGCGTGTCCATCAGTTAGTTCAACATTGAAAGATGTTGGAATCATTGTTGACTTTCGTATTTGTAGTGGAAGGTCTCAATAGGTTAAGGTCATTTATGCAGTGCAGGCTAAACAACGAGAACAAGGTTCATTATGACTGCTAATGTGAGCCTGCTAATGATCCCAGGCTGCAACTATAATCTCTCTTTTTCTTGATGTAATTAGAATAAATATCCTTTGTGGAAAATCAGATGACCTTTTCCCTCACGTTTTGTAAATTACTGGTTGGAGTGTTAAAGAGTTGATTGGAGCTGGTAGATCCATCCGTGACCGTACACATGCAAATGGAGATCAAGTCTCGTTTTCATATGTGTGGGTGACTTTGCTGGACATCCTCTTGATAGTCTGGTAAAGCCAGCAGATATGTGCTTTTTTTCTCATGTCAGGTCCTTCAGAATCGTCACAAAGTGTGGAATTTCACAGAATGGTGTCTTGGTATGAACCGCACCCTCTGTGTGTGTGTGTGTGTGTGTGTGTGTGTGTGTGTGTGTGTGTGGTTCAGGTAAACCCTACGTTATGGGGACAAAATGTCCCCACAAAGGTTGCAATATCCAAAATCCTTGTACAAGTGGGGATATTTTTTGGTCCCCAACAGGAAAACAGCTTATAAGTCATAGTAAGAGAATAAAATATTCGACCCGAAGGTCTTCCTGATGGCAAACAGCAAGTACACAGCAACTCGGCAAGATACAATTTATATAAAGATGATCTGTCACAACTGATCTAAAATTTTTGAAAAACACAAATACCAGAAAAAATCCAAAATAGTCACCAACATAAAATAATTTAAACAGAAAAAAAACCCCACCACAATTTAAAATTACTCTTTTCTATTTTAAGATATTTGAAAATATAATTTATTCCTCTGATGGTAAAGCTGAATTTTAAGCTGCCATTACTCCAGTGTCACATGATCCAATGTTTTTTTCTGTATTTTTTATGAAGACTTATTTGAAATAGATTTTATTTTATTTGACCAAAATTTTTTACTGTCACTTTGAATCAATTTAATGCATCCTTAAGTATTTTCTATTTCTTTTACACAAATCTTACTGTCCCCAAAGTTTATAGTGTACATGGCTTTATATCACTGTGAGTTCACCAATGTTGTACTGTCCTTTCACTCTGGTTGTGCTATTTTTTTTTTTACATTTCTAAGCCACTCCAAAAAGACCTTTTCAGTATTTAATTTGGCCTCGGCCAGTCATGGTGAAGTAATAAGGGAAATGTGGGATTGAAACAATTTATCCTAAATACCAAAAGAAGTAACTATGAATACAGTTTATGTATAACTAACATTAACTCAGATTCTCTGCCAAGTCTTTCGCTATTCCTCGTTGTTAGACTGCACAACAGCTCTGCATAATCTTCTTAGGAAAGATTTTTTTTGTTCAACTATGTTCCTGATCACGTCCAAGTCCAACTTTAACAGTTGGGTCACATTTCTGTGTGGATTGTTGTGTGAACCTGTCAGGCCTTGCGAGAGAGTTTGTTTTGAAAATGCATGAAGCAGTGCCAACTATATAATTCATTTGAATAATCATTTCACATGCAAAGCGCCAATTTACATATAGACGTCCATAAAGTCACAGCAGCAGAAACGAAAGCATGTTTAATTGTAATAATCAGAGAGGCTAGAAAATGGTCATGAAAAAAATTACCACTGTTTATAGTGCAATAAACTTTATGAGCATGCAAATGTATGACTGACCCCGTTAAACAGTCTAGAAAAATAAAAAAGCATGTCATTTTTATTATGTAACAAACTGAATCAAACCAGATTGTTTCTATTCATGTGCATTTTTGGTTTGATATCCATTAGCTGTACTGATATTTGACCTGCATTCATAGGAGTGTCTCTGTCCAGAATGCATTTGAATACTCATCACACTCGTGTATGTGTAAATTATTCATGTGTCGTCTGCATTACCTATGATGACGGAGACCTACTTAACCCACGCGTGACTTCAGGGTTATTATCGGCCAAATTAAAGCCCATAGAGTCTTACCGATCTGAAATGACACAGATTTTCACAGCTTGTATTTTCAGTAACTAGCTGTGAGATGACTTTGCGCTGAATATTCTAACATAATATGAAGCTTTGGGATGAATCTAGCCAAACTGTAATCTTCGCCTCTTTCGTTTTTTTTTTCTCTCATTCTTTCTGTCTCATTCACACACTCTCGAGCTCACGTCATAGAAAACAGAGGGGATCTGACTGACCCAGGGAGCTTCAGTTGCCACACAGACATAATGAAACTCAATAGATCTCTAAAGGAGAGCGTCCAAAGAGACACACACGAGAGTTCTCCCTTACACTGAATTATGTATTATGTAAATGACCTGTTTTAACCCTTCAGTTGGTTTAAATGCAAAAGCCCATGTGTGCATTTTTTTTCCATGTGTGGACTTTGAAACGTTTTGATAATCACTGTGAAAGCTATCTGAATGCCTTATAGGTTGTGTGCCCATCAAAGTGTTTCCAATTGATAGCATATAATTTCAACTGTTTCCAAAGGGAGCATTGTGTATTTAAAACGCCAGCAGCATGAGGTACCGAGCATCTATTTCATTTGCAGTGCAGTTGTTTTTGTTGTTGTTGCTGTGTGTTGCCGAGAGTAAAAAGTTGAAAATGTTTTGGTGGACGCCAAATGCAAAAAGCATGATTCTGATTTCATAGATGGTTTGTTTCTGAATATAAGGCCTTGTTTCACAGACAGGGCTTAGACTAAGCCAGGATTAGGCCTTAGTTCAATTAGAACTTTTAAGTGACTTTTATAAACATGCCTTGGTGTGCATTTTGAGACAAAACAATGGCACTGACATATTTTAAGTTGTTTCAGTCAAACTTGCATTTTAGTCTGTGAAACTGGGTCAACACAATGTGAAGTACTTGCTCCGGCCCTCGCTTCGGATGAGGAGATGGCTGAACCACATAGAAAGTTGTTGTACACCCAGGATGTGATGGTTGGCCGATGTGGTGTCAGTCCCGCCTCTCCTCCACTGTGATTGGGTGGCTAAATAAAAAGTGACAGCGATGAGCAATGAGCATTGTGTTTCACTCAAAGTTGAAAATATGTTTCAACCTTCGGCAACAAGAAAAAAAATGGCAATGTTGCACTCCCATTGGAAACGTTTTTTAAAAATATGTAACCAGCTGTTAGATGACATTGCGCTGAATATGAATCTAGCCAAACTGTAATCTTCGACTCTTTTATTATTTTTTTTCGGTAATGCTTCCTTTTACGGTCCAGTTACCCATGTAAATACTATGTACTTATTTTAGTAACTACAATTACTGGGTAATAACTAGTACTAACCCTGACCCTACCCCTAAACCTACCCCTGTTCCATGTACTTACCTTATATTAGCCAGCACTTTCTAGGTAATTACACCGTAAGTACTGTACTGTAAAATTAAGCGTAACCTTTTTTTCCTTAGTCTTTCTGTCTCATTCACACACTCTCGAGTTCATGTCCTAGAAAGCAGACGGGATCTGACCCAGGGAGCTTCAGTTGCCACACAGACATAAGGAAACTCAATAGATCTCCCATTGGAAACTTTTTTTTATGCTGTACTCAAGAAAAAACACTTTGTTGAATACATGCACAGAGTCTCTCTTTGCTGTAGACTAAATCACTGTAAACCACTTTTTCCCCAATCCCCCCCCAAATGGCTTTGCCTCTGAATTGGACCCCTTTTCTTTCTTTATTCTTTTTCTTTTTAAAATGTTTAAGCGGATAAAGAGGTGTTGTTCACCATTTCAGCAGGAGCTGTGTTTTTAATTTCTTCCTCTCATTCCAAGATACAGATCAAGCAAGCGCTTTGCGTCACACCACATCTGAATCCATTCTACACTTGTTTGTTCTTTCCATGTCTCATTTACATTAACATACCCACACACTGAAAAAGACTCCCTGGGTTGCTAAACCCCCTCAAAGACCACATCACTCGATCCTAGGATCACCATTGTGTGCATGTGAGAGAGGCAAGGTACATCTGGCGAAGCAGGTTTCAAGTATCACACGTAACGACAATGACATTCGAGGATGGCATTAAGAGTCAGTGCATCCGTGTGCGTGCATGTGCATGGGTTTGTGCGTGATTGTACAAGATATCAAATATCAGCCAGTTATGCAGCAATCACCCTCTCTCTCTCTCTATCTCTCTCTTATCATACAGGATTTGTGAGTTTCTTATTTTATCTCTTGTTATGTCAGCTTTGATGGTTAGATGACCTGTCTATCTTTGAGTGCTGTTTACTCTGTAATTCTGGTAATGATCTCTTTAGATGATAACAGAAATACCAAGATGTAGACCCTAATGGATCTTATTACATCTTACTTGCATATGCCATCATAAAGTATTCAGGGAAGTTTTTTGAAAAATGCTTTTGTTTGTTCACCCATACAACCACACACACATGCAATGCGGAGGCGTTTAATATCAACCAAGCGTGAAAAAGAAACGTTTCAATCAACACCTTTTGATAGCATGCACTCAACATACACCATGTTTTTTTTCCACAAATCGTCCTTGCATACAGTATTGTGCTGATACTGTAATACAGGTGTATCAGATGGAAACAGTATAAGAAAGTTGTAGCTTATTCTTTATTGTTACTATTTTGCACATTTAAAATAATAGTTAAGCCATCAAAGCTATAAAATAACTAGGGGTGTAACGATACCCTCATGTCATGATTCGATACGTATCACGATACTGAACTTGCGATACTCCAAGACATATGATAAAAGGTTAACAAAAAATTTACTTTTGATTTAAATGCTCAATTTAATATTACATTGTTGGTTTAAATGAATAGGTTTGGACTTGGTTCTTGTTACCCAAGGACAATGGTGACACCAGAATTAAAATATTCATGATGCTGAAGCTGAAACAGAATTATTTTAGACGAATATGCTTGCACTCTTTCACTGACTAGATAGATTTAAAATAATGTGGGACACTTTTACTGCCAACATCAGACATTTGGCATTATCGGGACCCACATATATTCCCCCATTGTATAATTATACATCATAATCAACATTATATATAGTAGTTTAATGTAGTACTGACACTAAAACTCTGAAAACTATTTTGGGGGGACTATCCACGATAGACTAGGCACAATATATTGTTACACCCCTAAAAATAACACAAATGTAATTATGGGAAATATATACTTACCAAGTATATCTGGGAAGTATATTAATTAGTGGCCAGTAACATTTTTATGAATATGAACAAGGCTTTGTCACAGACAAATTCATACAAAATTATCAAAAAAATTAGCAAGTTCTTCTGTTTATTACAAGCAAAACTTGTAGTTGCCCGTCATTGGAAAAACACAGAAATCCCTAATTTTAAACATTGGTTACAGCAATTGTCATGTTGTTTGGCTTTGGAGAAACTCACATTTATTGTTAAAGGAACATCTGGAAAGTTTTTCAAAGTATGGAACCCCTTTATAGAATTTTTAAAGGAAGCTGAACCAAATAGTTTATTTTCGGTGTAACCAGGAATAACAAATTGTTATTAATGTACCATTGTCTTGACATTTGTATAGTATAGATGTTGTCGTTGTTATTTTAATTATTATTTTTTATTTTATTTATTTAATTTTTATTTTTATTTTACTTTCTGTGCTTGTTTTAATGTAAATGTTTCTAAAATCAATAAATACAATGTTGAAAAAAAATAGCAAGTTTGTTAGTTAATATTGTCGGTTATGTCTTAAGTATCATAAACAGTTGAGAAAGTAAACAACATTCGCTCTTAAAGTGACAGCAGCCTAACATTCCTGCTGCTGATGTTTTTTTTACTTAAATTTCTGTACCTGAGAATTGTGAATTTTGTGGTAAAAAATCTTCTTCTTTATTTAATATTTACATTTTTAAATATTACATATAAGAGATTAGATAAAATAATTTATTTTTGTAAATACATACAGTACATATATTGCACTAGTATCGAATGGTTACCATATTCATATACCATGGTATTTCCATGTTACTCAAAAATAACTTTTGAATTTTCATTGTGCATGTCCAAAATAAACAATGACAAAGTAATCCTGATGCTTTGTGGGTAGTACATTGTAATTTGTAAAACTCAAACAACGACAAGCACGAAAACAAAAGGTCAAAACAATTTTAATAGGCAGCTGCAATAAATAAATAAAAAAACTTGACCGAACATGTTGATGGACTAAATGATGTATGATGTAGACAAACTGAGCAACACTGCAAAACGCTTAGACTCTCTAATTACTATAGCGTAGTCAAATGTGTAGCCAGCTAGTTATTTAATCTGCTAAGCTAACACAGCTCAGATCTTTCCCTTTTTTACAGATCTTTCCAGTGCACCAGCAATGCGTCATTGCCTTTGGGATTATTGCAACCGATACAGAGGTTTGAATATCTAAGCCAACACATGTCTAATACAGTGAGAGGGAGTGTTTTGATGTCAGTAGCCGGGGGTCATTGCCTGGTGTGTGTCGGTGGCAGCTGACGGATGGAGGTTGTGGCAGTTAGGACACCCGGTGCTCTGGGCACCAAAAATGATGCGCTTTCAGTCGAGCAATGATGTAATCTCCTGCTGACACGCAAGTGTTTAGATTATCCACACTATGCACACATGTACACATAGACTTTTTATTTGCAAGCTGCGGTCTTTATAGATCTCATGGTCAGCCACAAGTTTGTGCTACTGTAGCACATTAAGGCTTTCACAGTGTATTGCATAATCTACACTAAGCATCAGGAAAGACATAAATAAATATAAACTTTGGCTGGCCCTTTTTTATTTAGACCAGAGTCAACATTTTGACATCATGTTGTGAGTTCATCCAGTGAGGTCATTAAGAATCTCTTAGAGGATGGTTATGTCATCTTCTTTGCCTAAACAAAGCCAGACCATATTTAAAGTCACAGGCTGCACTCAAAATCATATTCTTCCCTACTCTATAGTTGGTGAAAAACAGTATGTGACAAAAGAAGCAATTCAGAAAAACTCATAAATACATGTAGCTGGCAAAAACTACCTGGATGACTTGCTACTTCCGGCGAGATTCTGAAGTGTGCATACAATGGACACTTTACTATCCTATGAGGCCACGGGAGAGGATTTATGAATGGCATTGAAGTGACGCAACTGAAACTGATAGGTCACATGATACTGTATTTAGTGTGTCCGGATTCCATTAATACTACACACATTCATAATATCTAGAACATCAAAAACTGCCAACTGAAATAGAAAGACTTCTGGCCAACATTCTGAGTGACCAACCAGAGGTTCTTTTTGAGTTGGGTAAATTTGAAATAGGATATAACTCTGACAACAAAGTCAATTCTGCAGGTGTGCTCAGGGGTATGTCCTTTACTTGTTTCTCAAACAAAACTCTTTCTTGAGTACCGGTATGTTTCAGAGATTTGATGTCATCGCAAACTAATTGAACTGTATCCTGTTACCTTGTACAACTTGCATGTAGTAAATTATGATTATAATAGAGGTGTACAATATAAACAAAACTTTATATTATGATATTCTTCCAATTTTGGTTGATATCAATATACTGTATATAACAATGTACACATTTCTATGGAAATGTTTTTAGAAAGTACTGAAATTATTGAAATGAAAATGACATGACTGTTTTCTCCAGAGAGATGAACTTTTCTACAACAAAAATTGACCATCACTGAACTTACTTAAGTGTGTGTGTAGTATTAATGGAATCCGGACATACTAAATACAGTATCATGTGACCTATCAGTGTCAGTTGCGTCGCTTCAAAGCCATTCATAAATCCTCTGCCATGGCCTTAAGCTGGACTATGACACTATTTTCTTCTAGATCTGCTGTACACCCGAAACAAACTTTGTTGCATTATTTTCCTGATATCACTGTAAGGCTGCTTTGAAACAATCTGTATTGTAAAAAGCGCTATATAAATAAATGTGACTTGACTTGACGTGACAGTTCACCCTCAAATAAAAAAAATAATTTATACCCTCAAGTTGTTCCAACCATGAGGTTCTTTCTTCTGCTGAACACAAAAGAAGATATTTTGAAAAATGACAGTCACCATTGACTTCCATAGTATTTTTTTTTTCCATATTATGGAAGTCAGTGTGGCCCATCAACTGCACACTTATATTCTTCAAAATATATTCTTTTGTGTTCAGAAGAAGTAAGACATTTTTGAGGGTATAAATGATGACAGAATTTTCACTTTTGCCTGAACTATCCCTTTAAGTGTGTAGTATGATAGAGATTGTTGTAAAGGCTTTTCATCTCGTTTTTTCTTTTTTCCATGTATCTGTGGATAAATCCTCCGTAGATGCAGTGTTGGGCATTAGGACTGATCTCAAACAATGCTGGCTTTACCACGAAACTGGTCTTACGTCATATGATTAAGGCGCTGTTTATGATGAATTGTATTACAAAAAAAATAATAATAATCAGCTACAAATAAATCTTGGTTGCTTTGATTGCTCTACATCCACTTCTGCAGTTTAAAACTAAGCTTTATCTCTGTTGCTTCTGCTTTTTTGTGTTGCAGATGAGATCTCTAAGATGTGTGAGGTAGATGAGACTCCAGAACCGGTCAGTCCCACGCTGCTCAGCGAGTCCACAGACACTTACTGCCAGTCCGACTGCTGGCACACACTACGAACCACCGTCCGAAAGCTGGAATTCTGGGAGGACTTCAGCGCAGAGCTTATCGGAAGCGGCTTCTTCTCTAAAGTCTACAAGGTAAGGGTTTCCTGTCAATATTGGAGGGTCAAAAACAAATGATGTGTTACCAAAATTGCTAGAATGTCCTAAAGGCATCATGTAAAAATGGACGCAGCTGCTGTGTCTGTGATATTGGCACCGAATCTGATTAGATAATCTGCCCTTTAGCGAAAGTGCACTGATTTAATCAATGTTGTGAAAATGAGGCACAACGAGATCTCAGGCATTCAAGATAAATGTTTTGTTCCAGCACTTGCTGCCTTTCAAGAGCAAAGGTTTTGTTCCATACCAAATTCTGCTGCCAAAAATCTACCATTCATTTCCTCTGGAAGTCACGGCCCTATTAGTCCGGACAACAGAACTGTACAGACATGACGTGTCTGTAGTCTGCCAAAAACAAGCTACATCGTGCAGACGGTTTTAAACCCAACAAAGAAATAGAGGTTAACGTCATGTGCGGTCACCACCCAGCTTAAATGGTCTTGAAAGCCTGCACAAACAAGAAAATAACTAGGTGATTTTTACCTAGTGGATGTAAACCACTTTTTTTACAGTATGCTAACTTTTATTTTCTTGTTTTGCAAAATATTCTCACTCCTGCGTCACTTTTACCTCATGAAAAAAAAAATAAAGGGCATTTTGTTACAAGTAGACCTCACAAAAATGCCAAAAGGGGATTTCCAATGTGTGAAACCTTTTGTGCTTGATATCTTGAGTGAAAGGAAGACTTTGGTGAGGACTAAGCTCACATCAGGGCTTTATAATAGCAAAGTGATTGAACATAGATGATGTGATAGATACTGTGTTTCTGAACATTTGTATTTTATATTTCCCAAGATTTACCAGTATGGTGTCGCCCATAACCCCCATAAACAGCCTCAAACCAGTCTATGGGTGACGTCACAGACGCTTTGTCCATATTTTTTACAGTCTATGGTTTAATATCAGTGCACACAGAGCATGATAAACTGTGGTATATGCCTTGACTGTGACCATTCTCTCACACCATATGCCAAGAAATCATGAATTTATATTCTCTGTAAAGAACATTGTGTAATAAAGGAAACGTGTGCTGTAAAGGAAGAGGATGACCCCAGGGGAAAATAAGAGGGGTGCTTCTTTTTGTTGTGAATGTGTTGAGACAGAATCTCATTGAAAGAAACTCACAGTCTAGTGAATATGCTGTTGTCTTCTTCTGCTCAGGTGATGCACAGCACTACAAAAAAAGTAATGGTGGTGAAGATCTATAAGAACGACGTGGATCAGAATAGCATTGTAAGGGAGATCAGCCTACTTCAGAAACTCTCCCACCCAAACATAGTGAGGTAAGCCACCCCTGCGCACACGATTAATCACTTCCATCAATCCCACGGCGGCCTGATGCTCATAACTCCCACTCAAAACATCTCTGACTCTAAATAATAAAACCTGACTGGGTTCAAATTTCCTGACTTTTAACTAAAGTAACCAGAGATTGGCTACAATTTAGATGAAAAGCCTTTGAGACTATAATGCCTACAACACAGTCCTTGTTTTAGTTACTAAGCTTTAGTAATGTTTGCTAAAACAAGCATCATTATTAGGACTGCTTGTAAGGATGCATTATATATCTACACTATTTCAGTATATGGCAAGTATTAGAGAGATTAATTCATTGGTGTCAGTCATTATTGGATATTTAAAGGGATAGTTCATTCAAAAAATAAAAATTCTGTCATCACTTACCGTCATGTTGTTCCAAACCTGTGTGAATGTCTTTCTTCTGCTGAACAATGAAGAAGATATCTTGAAGAATAACGGTAACCAAACAGTTGATGGACCCCATTGACATCCATTGTATGGAGGCAGAAAAAAAGCTATGGAAATCAATGGAGTCCATTAACTGTTTGGTTACCGACATTCTGCAAAATATCTTCATAAATTAAATGAAATTTATACAGGTTTTAACAACTAAATGATGGAAGAATTTTCACTTTAGGCTGAACTATCCCTTGATGTTAAATTCTAATATTTTAATTCAATATATTAACTTCAAATCTTAGTTAGTCTTCAAATCTTAATAACATTGTTAAATATAATCTTTAGCAAATTTCCATATGAATATCAATCTTTCATACTGTACAATGCTGTGATGCATAAATTCTTTCGTAGAATGTGAAACGATTGACTTGCTATTTTTGTTTTATTTTTAATTTATTTCAGCAAAATAGTATTATCAGGCATTTGTTAGTTATTATTCATAATATGAAAATGATGACTGATTTTAATATTTCTATTTGCTCATACTTAAGAGTAAACATTTAACATTTTCTATTCAGGCCATAGAGGCTCGAGATGTTCTCATCCACAACCTGGCAACCACCCAAAACACCCTAGCAACCCAATAGCAACTAAAAACTACTTTAGACCATTTTGCAAGATGTAAACAACATTGGTCCGAGCACTTCCTGTGTCAGTTTTTTAACACTACATAAAAGCTGGGATAAAATACAACCAACAGAACATATAAAACTGAATCAAAAAGTTAAACAAACATCTTTAAGATGTTTTCTTTACATGTGAAATAAAGAAAACAGTTACATACTGAAACAGGAAGTGTTTCTGGACCAGTGTTGTTTACATCTTGCAAAATGGTCTATAGTATCTCCCTTGCATTAAGGCAGCGAGCTTTCTATTGGCACTCACATTTGGTTGAAAATGTAAAAATCTAGCTTATTTTGCACTTCTATAATGCTTGAAATTAAGTTTTATTTCACTTATGAGCAAAGTCAGTTTAAAAGGGTTTACACAGATGTATAAATATTTTTCATAGCTTATAAATGTTCTAAAACTTGTATAATTCCTTATTTCTCAGATGGATATATTAAATTACTCTAAATTTCTTGTTGTAGGTACCTGGGGATCTGTGTCAAGGAGAACAAGCTGTACCCAATTCTCGAGGTGTGTGGCACCTTTTAGGATTTAATTTTCACAATTCAGTGTATCTGGTAGAAGCTTTCTCGATGGGCTGCCCATCAAATCTTATGACACAACCAGTGACTAGCCGCTGTGTGTCTAGAGTATATACTGTAAGTTTCCACAAAGCGAAAGTTTGATTTAACATGCTGTAAAAGTGAGTTGTGTTTTCACTTTATAAATCATGTCAGGATTGTAAGTGTTTTATAATCTCATGTGCTTCCCTCCTCCTCCTCCTCCTCCTAGTATGTTAGCGGAGGCTGTCTGGAGGAGCTTCTGGCCAGAGATGATGTCAGCCTCTGCTGGAGGGAGAAGATCGAACTGGGCTGTGATATCAGTCGAGGAATGACCTATCTCCACTACAAGAACATCTACCACAGAGACCTCAACTCTAAGGTGTGTTGGCAGTCTTTAGGGATCAAAGTTTAGCAGTTTATGGCAAAGACATGTTATGAAACATCAGCTTGCAGCGTTCAACCTTGATTTGAAGGTGTGTTCCAAGAACACTCCTTGCAATTATAGATAATGACAGACATTTCTAAAGTCACTCCAATGAAACATGCTCTAATGCGCTAAACACTTATGTTCTATTAACTTGCCTGATTTGACCTGAGTAATGTTTTGGAGAAAATGATTCAGCGAGACCACTTTTTCCAGTGTTTAACTGGTTGTTGGTACACCTTTCTTGTGTCCATTACCTCATTTCCCTTATAACATAGCTGGCTGTTGCAAATACTTTTTTATTGCTTTGGTACTTTTGGTACTTTTTTATTGCTTTGATTTCTGATATTAGTTATGAGATAACCATAATGTAATCTCACATAATCCCATTAAAAGTCAAAGTGAAGATTGGCATACTTACACAGTGACCCAAATGTTGTCTGGATGCTTTAATCACACTTAAAATCTTTTAAAATAAAATAATGAATTTCGCTGCATTAAAAGTATACAATATTTCAAAGTGACATCTACATTGCATGACGTTTTCTCCAAACTCACCCTTTTTTGTTATTTTTACAATTACCTTTTAACCAACTAAAGTGAAGTTAGTTCTAGCAAAAGGTCTAGCATTATTTGCTTGCTGCGCCGCTTGTTGATATTATGTTATCTAAATTTTGCAATGAATTTAATGCATTTGAAGTGTGGTATGTTTGCAAAAATATCTTTTTAACTCTTATTCACATCTGGATACTTTAAATTCACATTTGGAACTATAAAAATATTGAATGGCATTTTATATAAAATAGTTTTTCAATGTGTAAAACATCGATAATATATTGCATGAAAGGCTTTGGTTTGGTGTGAAAACATATCTGAGATTTACTACGCTTATGGTTTTCATTTGTCCATCATGAACACAATAGCAGAGTGATGGAATGTAGATAGCAAATTGCATGTGACCATTCTCACACCATGGGCTAAGGTATTTCAACATTTTTTTTGTAAAGAACATTGTGTCCTAAAGAAGTACCAGGATTAGCCCAGGCTAAATATGTTTACAGAATACCATGTACATGTGCCGTGAAGGACACAAGCATCAGGAAACCCTGAAACTCTTCCTATGGAAGTCAATGGGACCAGAAACAGTCTGGTTACTGATATTCTTCTAAATATCAGAAAATCGGCTGAATGGATTTGAAAACCCATCTGTTTAACTCTGGGGGAGTTGTAAAATGAGCCTATTTCCAAAAAAAGTGGAGTATCCCTTTAATGCATTCTTGCAGAATAAACTTATTAATTTCTTAGGATCCTGCACCCCTATAAAGTTCTGAGCTGTGAAAAGCAGTCATGGTCTTCTTGACAGATTTAACTGTGTCGGTTGCCAGGCTGCAGTGAGCAGTGAGCACAGGACTGTGTTTGAACAGAGATGAGGAGGTCAGACCTTTATTATGCTAATGCTGTAGCCAACATTTACCATTTCATAAACACCAGACCTGCGACTGCTTTTCACCTCTTTATTCTTTTCCTTTCTTCTCACTCTATATATAAAATGACATGCTGACTCCCATCCACTTTTAAGCTTTTATCCTCTCACCCTGCTCACACGCACACGGGATCATTTTACTAAAAACAGACATAGCCTTAGCCTTGTTACCTTCAAACAGTTTAATATCGGATTTGAAAATTGTGCTTGCAATGTGTGGGGTTGCTAGGGTGTTGCTATGTGCGTAATAACGGGATTTGAATGGTTTATCACATTGCTTCTGTATGTGGTTGCTATGTTTGGAATGGTAGCCTGGGTCCCAGCCAACAAAAATGTTCTACGTACTTTTTGTTAACATTACCATTAAGTCATGAAAACATTATTTCTGGATGTTCTCTAAATGTTTAGAACTTCCTATATTTTTTAAAGGTGGTGAAAGTTGGTCGAACCGACACAACCAGACACAACTACAAACGTGTAGCAAATCGGCATTAGGGGGCGTATGACAGTGGAGGAGAGAAAACGAGCAAAATTTGAAGAAAGACTGTAGAAAGAGAGATGGCTGAGAGACATTACAAAAGTGAAAAGCTCACTGAAAAATGAAGGGCTATGAGAACATTTTAGAAAAGCTTTCCAGCGCTGGACAGAGCTAAGCGGAATGGCCTGAAAAGAGACGCGGAGGTTGCTTTGATTCCGCTCCATGCGTGAATATCACTGGTTTTGAGTATCATTGTTTGTCTAGAGCTGCTGTGCTGTTGGCAACAAAGTCTTGCATTGCATATGTAACTGAGGCCAAATAGTGAGAGTTGTGCAAGCTGATGACTGCTAGAGAACACTGTGTTGCTATCGCGGTTCGCGACCAACTCGGAGCAGGGCGGTTAGGCCTGGAGGGTGAGCTTTGGAGGCGGAGCAATGATGTATTTTTAGGTTGATTTCAAATATCAACAATGTTCAGCAACGACTTTGAGAAATAACATACTGCACCTTTAAATGTTTTAAATACGTTTTTCTTGTTAATGTGAATGTTAAATGTGATCATTTTGTAAACAATATGGGAACATTGTTTGAATGGTCTTTAAACCGTCTGAGACAAAAAAATACAATGTTAGATTAACATCCAACTATAAGGTTTTAGAGAAAAAAATGCATGAAGAATGTATAAATGACATTTTTGTGCTAACATTTTGATAATGTTATTGAAGACTACTTTGAACGAACATTCTATTAGCGTTACTAAAGGAATGTTTGTTCATAACTTTGAGAGAGAACATTGCTAGAATGTTGAGAATGTTCCCTGTTTGATGGGGCATAGCTAGGGGGTTGTCCCGAGGGATTTTTCTTTTTATCATCTGCCAGGCAAACAAACATAAATCTGATTAGTTAGAGAAGTAATAGCACATCTGACAAGCCACATGATTAGTGATATTTAAATCCATAGCACAAAAATTACTATTATAGTTTACTACAGACTCAGAGTGTAACCCGATACATAATTTTTTATTTAGATTTTTTTTCAATCAATACACAACATTATGTATGTGTATGCGTTTATCATGATGTTACTATTGACGATTATTACACATCATTTTATTGTTACTAATTATAATTATATTTTCTATCCCCTAACCCTTTGCCTAAACCTATTCCTAACCATGAACACAGACACAAACAACCTCTCCATACCACGCAATCACCCACAACTTCACACTTCAGTAAGGTTTTTGTGTACTAAAAATATTAATATAATTTATAATTAATATTATTAAGAAATATATATATTTAATTATGACTAAATATAGTTATTATATTTGATATAATCTATTTAATATTATTAGATTATAAAGTATAATTAAATTTAGTCATAATTAAAATAATAATAGTAGAGCCCGGCCAATAAAGGATTTTGAAGGCCGATACCGATACAAATATTTGTTGGTTTTAAAATCCGATATTCCGATATATCAGCCGATATTTTATTTTATTTATTTATTTTTTTTTTAGAAACGTGCAACAAAACATTAACAGATTTCCCTAACATTAGTTATTTATGAGTTTTAACTAAAATAATATGATTATGTTGATGATGAGCCATAATTTAGCAATGGATTATGAAATACTGCAAATTGTAAAACATACATTTTCAATATAACAGGCCAACTCAACGAGTGTTGCCAACAGGGACGGTGTAGAGTGCCCTCTGGTGGACAAACTATACAACTCCAACACTCATGACATGGTTCAAGTGCGTTTTGTCCGTTTTTATTTTATTTTTGAAATATTAATTTATTGGCCATTATAACTGCCGATACCCATAGTTTGGAAAATGCCTAATATCGGCCAATAATATCGGCCTGCCGATATATCGGTCTGGCTCTAAATAATAGTAATTATAATTATTTAATAAACATTTTTCATAATATGCATTATAAGTCCAATCTGATGTGACAGCTATTAACTTTCTGTTTTAAGATAGGAAGATATATAAAGGGATATTTGATGGATTTGAATAGATCAGTCCGATAATGACTGGATCTTTCTTTTGTGAAAGACAACATTTCTTAGTGCTTATCCTAATCCTGTTATAGAGCAATGCTGCCATCTTGTGGTGTAATTCTGTAACTGTGCTTGGTAGTTCTGTTTTGAAAAATAACAAGAGGTCTCTGCAACAGCTACAGTAACTCTGCAGAGCTGCTTTATAGATGAATAATAGAACTAATTTAATAGTTTATGATCTTTTCAATGGAACTGAATGAACACTTAACTGACTTTAGCTGAACAATGACACTATTTTCTTTTAGAGCTGAGATGAACTCTGGGTGCATCATTGAATGATCATTATCACTATAAAGCTGCTTTGACACAATCTGTTGTATAAAGCATAAATAAAGCTGACTTGATTTGACTTCTACATATCGTTTTGGTAATCTGAGATGGAGAGAAATCTTCGTTGTTGTGTTTTGCTTAACCAATTTCCTACTGCTTTCTTTCCTCATACTGCGAAAGACGTGAGATAAAGATCTCAAACTGTGAGTCATGCAACAAACTTCATGTGTAATCTGTTGTTTTTGTTGATGCAGAACTGTCTGATCCGCGTGACCCCGCGTGGCAGGGAGGCCTTGGTCACTGACTTCGGGCTGGCCAGAGAGGTGGGGGAACTGACCGCAGACGAACCAGACAGGAAGCTGTCTCTGGTGGGCTCGGCCTTCTGGATGGCCCCTGAAATGCTTAGAGGAGAACCGTACGATCGCAAGGTAGCCTACTGACAACCAAATACAAATGACTACTGAAAATGAAAGTGTAGGATATTAGGACATTCATGGTTGAATTGTGTTTTCCCTGAAAACTAAATTAGTATTGATTTACTGACAGATTTCACATTAATCCATATAACCTTTTCCATTTGCATTGTAATTAAAAATGAACCTTTTGATTTGATGCCAGACTTAATCAGGTCAGGACTGAGGAAAAGTCATCTATAATGCAGTAAACTGTAAGCTGTTTCTTCCTCACTGTCAGGGGTAAAGAGAGAGGCAGTGCTGGTGCTGATGTGATTAGAGACTGAATTCAACTTCTGCTGACTGACCATTTTTCCTGTTTAATCATAGGTTGATGTTTTTTCTTTCGGGATCATGTTGTGTGAGATCTTAGCAAGAATCCCTGCTGACCCAGAGGTGCTTCCCAGGACACAGGTAAATACTCAAAGCTATCCACCTTCTTGCATACAATGCTTAAAAAAGGTGTTCATTTTTCTTGTACAAAATGGCCATCAATGATTAGGGCGAAATTTTAATACAATGTATTTAAAATCAGTATGAGTTTTAAAAAAAGTATATTTATAAAATGTAAAAATAAAAATGGTAATAAATTTAAAAAATAAATAATAAACTGGTTTAATAGTATTGTTCATTGCTATTTTTTAGTATACTGACATCAATAAAAAAAACTACAAACATGCAGTATATGAAGAGTTCAGATGCAAAAGCCGCTAAATGCCATTTGAAATTTTCTTCTAGAATGATCATTTTTACCAAGCTTGTATATTTAAGTTCAGTAATTTCACTTAAATGGCAATGAAGATGCATTTAAGTGAAATTACTGAACTTAAATATACAAGCTTGATAAAAATTATCATTTTAGAAGAAAATTTCAAATGGCACTTAGAGGCTTTTGCATCTGAACTCTTCATATATATATATACAGTATATATATACTGTATGTTTGTAGCATTTTTTATTGATATCAGAATAGTAAAAAACCCAGCAAAAAAGAATACTATTAAACTGTTTTTATTAAATGATAAATTAGTGGAACAAACTTTCACTGCTCCTAGCTTAATGTTTTATTTTGTTTTATATAACTTGTTAAGTAAATACTTTAATAATAAATAGTGCAAAAATGATGAATAAATGTATGATGTAGTAGTTGTGCTGCATCCATATCCACTGCATTCATATCCATCCCACGTCATACAGTGTTGCTTATGGGCAAAAAAAAAAAAAAAAAAACGAATTCAAGCAATTCCTCATAACATACAAATAATTTATGACTATAAATATTTTTAAATATTTTTTTCAATAAGACAGATCTAAATTCTCCAGATCACACATATATGTCCTTTAAATGGACTTATTTTAAAATATTTATTTCAAAAGATTTGTCCATAAATGTAAGCAAATGTGTTTTCGTTAAACAGAATGCATAATTTAGTACTTGCATGAGGTCTGGGATGGTTACATATAACCCTTGAGAGAGGCTTGTTATGTTATGAATTAGTATGGTTCTCTTTCCTGCACTGGGGATAAAAGGAAGCTCAGACAGAGTATTTGCCCTCTGGTGTACAGCAGTGTGGTCATTTACGCATCATTAATGCTGATGGACAACCGATTTTGTCTGGAGCGGAGAGAACAGATAAATATCAAGGGAACCATCGCACGGACATTTAGATTCTTTAGAATGGATTTATTCATTCTGTTCTTCTACCACATCAAGGATAATGATTTTCTGGCCAATCTACTTTCACACTGCATTTGCTAATTTATGTATGAGGCTAAAGACACATGGTTATGGTATATAGTTTGTAAATTTTGCAATCTTCTGTTGAAATATAGTTTGATAAGTGTTACTTGCAATCTACTGGTAAACCATAGTTTGTAAAGTTTGTCTTGCAAACTTCTGATATAACATAGTTGTAAAGTTTATCTTGCAATCTTCTAGTGAAATATAGTTTGTAAAGTGTTTCTTACAATCTTCTGGTAAAATATTGTTTGTAAAGTTTTTTTTTTTTTTTTTTTTGCAAACTTCTGATATAGTTGTAAAGTTTGTCTTCACAAACTATATTTCACCAGAAGATTGCAAGACAAACTTTACAACTATATCAGAAGTTTTCAAAAAAAAAACTTTACAAACAATATTTTACCAGAAGATTGTAAGAAACACTTTACAAACTACAGTATATTTCACTAGAAGATTGCAAGATAAACTTTACAACTATGTTATATCAGAAGTTTGCAAGACAAACTTTACAAACTATGGTTTACCAGTAGATTGCAAGTAACACTTATCAAACTATATTTCACCAGAAGATTGCAAATGTTTCTTACAATCTTCTGGTGAAATATAATGTGTTGGTGCAACAAACCTACAATTTTCTGGTAAGATAGAGATTGTCTTAGACTCATCTGACAACACCACATCTTTTAGTATGGAGCATTTCCATGATGTTCTTTCAAAGGAATGAGTGAAAAGAAAATTTACACTGGTAGTTTTTTGTTATGTTTTTTACATCAAAATGTACATCACTCTGTTCACAGGACTATGGGCTAGATGTGGAATCGTTCAGAGAGCTGGTGCATGGTTGCCCAGAGCGGGTTCTGCAGCTGTCGGCCAGCTGTTGCCAGGTATGAAGTGATTTGTTTAATATGCTGTGAATAGCAATAGCACCTGCCAAGTGAGAGATTTCACCTTCAGCATTCACAATGTGGCAGCTCAAATCACCTGGTTAACTGTTTTGAAGATATAACAGCATTTCTTTCTTTCTTTCTTTCTTCCTTCCTCTCAGATGGATGCATTCCGAAGACCTTCCTTCTCTGAGCTTCTGGATGAGCTGGAGGACATCGCTGAGACCCTAGAGCCACCAGACAACAACCTAACCACAGGGTGATCTTCACAAATCCCTCCTAACAAACCCCTGGACTGAAGGATTTAAGGCACTGCATAAAAGTCAGCAGCAGTGGACCGTGACTGGCACTCTGTTCTCGCAAGAGTAGAACATACAGGGGAATGTCTGGTAATTGAGGACAAAACCACTCAACTCAATGTTCACTCAATAACCAGTTCTGAACGCCCTGCCGTGACACTGAACGATTGCAAGAGGCTGGAATTGACCTTTTCTGTTTGTTTGTTTTTTACAGATAGATGAAAGTAGAATGATGGACCAACTTGACGACTTTTTTTTTTTTTTTTTAAAGACCAAATTCAACATTGACCAACCTGTTGATTCCTTGATTAAAGGTTTCAACTTGAGCTTATTTTTTATAGCTGCAAAAACAGGAAATTTGTTTAAAATAAGTATATAGTAAAGGTTGCTCAAACCTGGAACAAACCAAACTAGAGAAATTAAGGTGTGCTAGATTTAATTTCACCTCTTGCCTTTATTGTGAAAAAAACCATCATCAGTACATTTACTGAACCAAGAAATTGCACAGCTGCTCATTTGAGATGCACTGTTGATGTCACCCATTTTTGCCTGGTTGTGCTTTCCATGTCACTCATTTTCCCAGTGTAAACATCTTTAAGATTAATGGAGCTCTAAAATGTCCAATTAAATTTCTTAAAAATGAGCTCATAGAACAAATTCCACTGTTTACACATGAATACAGTGTATTTCTGAATGAAAATTCAGTTAGTTTAAGGTGTAAGTGCTGAACGATCATACTAAAAATAACAGTGCAAAGCTGTTTTTTAATGTAGTAAAGGCTGTGGATGATTATTTTCTCAGGTCACACAGGGGATTTAAATATGTGAATATTCTCATATTCGTCTTGTACTTTTTCCTTGTAGATATGTTTGTATAGCCCCTTAACTAGTGTTTCTAAACGGGAATCTATTTTGTTTACTGAATCTAATTGAGCAGTTTGTATTATTCCTATATTTGTGTACATGTTGTTTGGTTACATTCAAATATGGGTTCAGTTATATTTCTAGTTTATTAGTTACACCAATAAAAGCATATTGATTAGTTTTTAAGTCTTTTGGCATTTATGAAAACAAGATCCATCAAAATCAATGTCCTTATTAAACTCCTTTAAAGACCACATAAAAAGATCTGCTTAAAACAAATTACAACAATAAATCAATATGATACTTATCACTTGAACGTGATGAAAACAAGCCTGATTTGTGTGATGCTATGTTAATGGTGCATTGCTTATTTTTGTCATTAGTATTCAGGTACAGTTCAAGGGTCCGGTTCGGTTTCTCAGATAGGCGCCTGCATTACTACCCTGTACTCTCCTCTGTAATTGAGGTGCCTTGGTGGCCATTACCGTTCTGACAATGGTGTGTAGGCCTACTCGAAGGTTCGATCTTGCTGGGCTTATCCTGTAAGAGACATGGCCTGGGTGATGGTAATTTATGATCAAGGAAAATCCATTTGGAGGCCACCAGCGGTGTGAAACGAGAGCACTTGGTGGTAAACAGCACGTATGATTTGTGACGGAAGCGTTTAAAGCCAGAGCAATACGTGACAGGGCTTCCTGCGAGGAAATGTGTGTTGGTGACGGTAAGTGGGTGTCATTTCTGCTGGGAAATATGTTCCTATGGCGGTTGTAAATGACCCTGGTGTAAATGAACGTGGCAAATAAATGGACGCAGGGCTCATTATATGAGAAATGCAATCAGTGTCTCTCAGTACAAGGCTGTCATTCAAGTGATTCATTGAAACACATCTTCCTGAGCACTCTTTTATTATACTAAAACAATATACTGATAAAAAATGAATCTGTAAGTCTGCATTGATTTTTTATTTTAGGAAAGATTGTTCCAGTGCAACCACAGAAACCGAAACTTCTCAGGCCAGCAGCATGTGTCCAAATTTTAATCTCTTAACCGTTCTGTTTGATCAGAAACTATCTTAAACAAATGTAGTCTGAAGAGGGGAACATAGAAATATTACCATGACAGATACTTGTTGCGTGTGACTCAAATCTCTGTATTATGAGTAGGGGGAAGGGAACCATGTGTCTGATAATACCTCTCCATGCTCGCACACCCCTGCTGGAGTCTTTCAGTAGTACACCAGAACAAATTCATGAACCGATGAAATAACCAATAATAACGATAACATTCTCTTCTCAATACACACTACATTCTACACTACAAATGTATAATTATATAGGATTAAATGTATAATTACATTGTAACAAACGGATAATTACGATGTGAGAAATGTGTAATTGCATTGTAATAAATGTATAATAACACTGTAATAAAGGTACAATTACATTATATAATAAAAATGTAACTAATGTATAATTACTTTTTTTTTTTTAAAAAGAATCACTATTTTTTTTCAAAAAGAATAATGAAAAAAAATAACACTGTAAAACATGTACAATTACACTGTAATCGCTACTTTTCAAAAAGAATCGCTACTTTTCAAAAAAGAATTGCTTCTTTTCAAAAAAAGAATCACTACTTTTTCCAAAAAGAAATGCTACTTTTACAAAAAGAATTGCTATTTTTCAAAAAAAGAACTGCAACTGTTCAAAAAATAATTTCTACTTTTCAAAAAAGAATCTCTAATTTTTCAAAAGAATCGCTACTTTTCAAAAAAAGAATTGCTACTTTTCAAAAGAATCGCTATGTTTCAAAAAAGAATCACTACTGTTTAAAAAACAATCACTACTTTTCAAAAAAGAATTGCTACTTTTTCAAAAAAAGCACTGCTTTTTAAAAAAAGAATTGCTACTTTTCAAAAGAATCGCTACTTTTGCAGAAAAGAATCACTACTTTTCAAAAAAGAATCGCTACCTTTCAAAAAAGAATCACTACCGTTTAAAAAACAATCGCTACTTTTCAAAAAAAAAAATAATTGCTACTTTTTCCAAAAAAGCACTGCTTTTTTTTAAAAAAAAAAGAATCGCTATACTTTTCAAAAAAGAATCGCAACTTTTTCCAAAAGAATCGCTACTTTTCAAAAGAATCTCAACTTTTGCAGAAAAGAATCACTACTTTTTAAAAAAGAATCGCTACTTTTTCCAAAAGAATTGCTACTCTTCAAAAAAAGAATTGCTACTTTTTCCAAAAGAATCACTACTTTTCAAAAAAAGAATTGCTACTTTTTCCAAAAGAATCACTTATCAAAAAAGAATCACTACTTTTTTCAAAAGAATTGCTACTTTTCTAAAGAGAATCGCTACTTTTTTCAAAAGAATCACTACTTTTCAAAAAATAATCACTACTTTTTCCCAAATAAAGGATACATTTCGTCATCATTATCAAAATTAATTAAAATCTGTATGAGTTTATTTCTTCTGTTGAACACCCAAAAAGATATTTTGAAGAATGTAGGTAACCAGACAGTTGACAGGAAAGAAAATACTAAGTCAACGAGGACCATCGACTGTTTGGTTACTAACATTCTTCGAAATATCTTCTTTTGTGTTCAACAGAAGAAAGAAATTCATACAGGTTTGGAACAGCATGAGGGCGAGTAAATGATGAAAGAATATTCCATTTTGGGTGAACTATCCTTTTAACCTATATAGGCTACACAAATAGTAACACTAGAGCTATGCAATTAGGCTCAACTGTTGCACATTGCCAGCTAAAAAGTGTTCAGTATTATAGACATTTGTTAGATTTTGCAGTGGATGCTGTAGAAAATGGTTTATTCCATGCTGATATCTTGAAAATGCTTTGAATAAGGCCAATATCACGGAATGCCAATCAAATTACCATAGTACTGTCACAGTACTTTCTTTGTAAGAATACAATGCTTGTATGATTTCATATAGCTTAAAGAAATTCTCCTTACAAGCTGCTCTAGAACATCTGCACAATTTTCCACTCAAAAGATCATCTACATCTAAAGTCACGACCATCAGGTAGAGTATATGCTTCATTTAGTAGGTAAAATACATAGAATCAGAGCTTAGCCTATTTGCAGGTTGTCCTTCAAAAGCACTGCACAAATCAAAGTAGGCTAAGTTGCTCTGGGGTAAAGAACGTGGGGTTTAAGAGTCAGCAAAACCATTTCATTCTCTCTGGTCAGCATGTTTCAGGCAGAAAGAGTAATGGCCTTTTGTTACAGATTATACATAGAAAGGTGAAACATCTAAAATTATACACAACCTGAGTCACTGTGGAATTCATTGTCCACACATCAAAATTGAATCTGTCATTATTTTGTTGATGCAGCCATGTTTGTTATCTTGCGCCATTTTCTAATGTCTTGCCTAAATTATGTACATTGCTATGCTGAGAGCTTTTAGAAAATGCCACGGTTGTGGGAACAGGCATCATAGTTTCAGCTCGCTCGCCAAGAAAGTGGCATTAAAAGCTCTTTCGTTGTTCAAAAGCTCGTGTGAGGTACGGTACGTTGAACCCAGTGGCACATGTGGGGCTCAGATCCTTGAGTCAGCACACAAGATTTGCTGATTCCAGGGAAGGTTTGTATCCAGACCAGGTTTAATTGTTTACTCTGGGAACAGGTGCAGCAACAAACAGCTCCAAACTCATCATGAAGGATTGTCATCAGCACTACATCTGCAGGTGCAAGGCTGTGTTTTGTGTCTTTGTTGTTTTCAGAGATTCTTTTCCCTTGAGTTCAATTACTCCTTTGTCTCACTCAGAGAAAAATTGCGCTAGTCTTTTCTTCCCTATTGCGAATCAGGACGGCTTTTCGAACAAGAAAAAAAATTTAGGGCGGGATTTGATTTTGTCTGTAACGTTTGTCCCACTTTTGGGTTCTGACATCAATCTGACTTTCATTTCCAAATAAAGTCCAATCCAACAACTTTCATTTTCAGCCAAAATTAAAATCATCCACTGACCAGAGTTGTGTTTAACGCGTTACAGTAACATATACTTTTTGGGTAACGCGTTACTACTGACGCGACTGCACCGAAAAAGTCGACAGTGGTACCCCTGTCGGTTTTTTAGTGTCAAAATTTTGAGTTTCTCTGATCTTCTTGAAACTCTGGATTCTGATAGAGGGCCATGAGACTTAGACCTGAGTGCAAAAATGGAGTCTCTAGACCCTTCCTGAGTTGAGATATTGAGATCCCACGTAGCATTTATGCCATTATAAAAATAGTGGGTTCGTGGATGGTGGAACTATGTGATGGCGCTTGGTGCCACATACTCAGGGGGCCTCCCTGAGAGCAGTAAAATAGTTTTCATTCATACAGGAACTTTAATTAAAATGTCCAAAAAATACACTAACCAATTCACCATTCAATAGATTGCAGGCGGGATCTCAATATCTCAGCTCAGGAAGGGCATAGAGACTCCATTTTTGCACTCAGGTCTAAGTCTCATGGCCCTCTATCAGAATCCAGAGTTTTGAGAAGATTGGAGAAACTTAATTTTTCGCACTTTTAATTTTTTTTTTTGGGGGGGTGGAAATTTTGAGTTTCTCTGATCTTCTTGAAACTCTGGATTCTGATAGAGGGCCATGAGACTTAGATCTTAGTGCAAAAATGGAGGCTCTAGACCCTTCCTGAGCTGAGATATTGAGATCCCATGTAGCATCTATGCCATTATAAAAATAGTGGGGTCGTGGGATCTCAATATCTCAGCTCTGGAAGGGGCTAGAGCCTCCATTTTTGCACTCAGATCTAAGTCTCATGGCCCTCTATCAGAATCCAGAGTTTCAAGAAGATCAGAAAAACTTTTTTTTTTTGCACCGAAAAAGTCGTCAGGGCCTTGTCGTTCTTTTTGTGTTGAAATTTTGTGTTTCCCTGTTGAGTTACTGTCTAAGAGGAGAAATAGACTCAGCCCCAACACTGTGAAACAGCTTTTATTTCTAAAACAAAAATAATTAAAAACGTTGTCACCTTTCTGTCATTCCGACAGTTACAGATACAAGCACTATCACTGCCAAGTGTCATACATTTAAAAACAGATGATCCTATCAGACAGTGTTCTTATTCATTATGTGTGTGTGTGTGTGTGTGTGTGTGTGTATACAGAGAGAGAGAGAGAGAGAGAGAGAGAGAGAGAGTAGGCCTACATTAAATCTTATTGAATCATAAAAGCTTGTAGTATATTTTATTGTCACACTTTAATGAGGAAATTAATTTATCAAATGAACAAATCAAACATAAACATGTAAGGTTGTTATTTGTACACATAACATTGAAACACTGTAGTGTGTTGTTGCTTCATCTGTCAGAGCTTCTTGCTGCTTTATTTTAAATAAGCACCAGATGGTGCTGTTCTCGACACTCTCGAAGCTTTGAATCTTTTCCCGGAACAGTCAGGGGAAAGCCTCATTGCTTCATGAAGCTTCATTTCCCCATCCCTACCTTGCAGACCTGAGATATTGAGATCCCTCGTATGCCATTATAAAAATAGTGGGTTCATGGACGGTGGAATTATGGGATGGCGCTTGGTGCCACAGACTCAGGGGGCCGTAAAATAGTAAAATAGTTTTTATTATGACAGGAACTTTAATTAAAATGTCCAAAAATTACAACCCAAATGCCCATTCAATAGATTGCAAGCGGGCTACATGGGATCTCAATATCTCAGCTCTGGAAGGGGCTAGAGCCTCAATTTTTGCACTCAGGTCTAAGTCTCATGGCCATCTATCAGATTCCAGAGTTTCAAGAAGATCAGAGCAACTCAAAATTGTCAGTTTTTTTTTTTTGGTGCGAAAAAATAAGTTTCTCCAATCTTCTTGAAACTCTGGATTCTGATAGAGGGCCATGAGACTTAGATTCTGATTACTTCAAATCAACAATCAAATATGTATCTTAAAGGTATACCGGAGGATTTTCTTTTTCCGGGTGGGTAGTCTATACTATTGGTCCACCTAAGTGTCAATCATTCTGGTGATATGTTTACGTAAGGCCGTCGTAGGCTACGTGCTCATCCCTATGTAGTTTTCACTTTCAGGTGTATTATGTCGGAGTTACGGTTTCAGCCATTCCTTTGAAAATGGCTGAAGGTCGAAAGAGAAAAAATGTTTACGAAGTGTATGATAAGAAGAGAAAGGCCGCAGAATATAGAAACAAGACGAGAGTGATTTTGGGTTAATATCACATGCTGGCGTGCGCTAAAAGCACAGGTTGGGCTTCTCACTGATGCCGCAGTCGCGAAGCAGGTAAAGTTTGTCACGCTATTTGCAGAAATCCATTTAAAATCACTAGTAAAAGTTAATGCAGGCTACAATGCTAGCCCTGGCACGAGTCATGCACCGCACCGCCTAGACACGGTAAACATCTCAATTTGTCTAAAGTAAAACCTTGTGTGTTTATTATTACACAAATGCAACAAGCTACTTCTCCATATGCAACTATGTATAAAAATAACGTATTAACAATGAGAGATATTAGGTTAAGGACCAACGTAATAGCACTGCTTATATGTTGCTATGTAACGTAATTGCGATTTGCAAAATAGTTTCCTCAGAACGTATTTCGCGTGATACAGGGTTGCACATATCATGTCTTGAGTCCTCGGTCACTCAATCGATCAGTATAATAAGTAAATAAAACACGGAAGGGCATTTGACACGTTGTCTTTTTTATAAATGTTTTTGAGTTAGTTTAGAATTTGCAACATAATTGTGTAAGGCGTAAAAGACGTTCCCTCTCGGGAGCAAGAGTGTTGTGTTTGTGCGTGTGCATTTTTTTTTTTAAATTGGAGAGGGCGGGTCTTCTCTAAAATTCGGAAAGATCCTCCGCTATACCTTTAATCAATTCTTTATTCATTTTCTTTCAGGTGCATTCCAGTGTGTGCCCTTGGGTTGTGTTCACATTCACATGCAAGGGGCCATCTGAGGATTATTGTCTTGAGATTCAGAGATTGGCGAGAGAGAGAGAGACATACATACATTTAGTCTTTTACAGCCAATTAGTCAAACACAAAATCTTGAACTGTCATTATTTCTAGAAGAGCCATTAGGACTTTTGCATATAAAATACTTTGTCCCTTTGTCCTCTTTTTCTGGACCTTGGCTTTACGTCATCACTATATCTTCTGTATCTCACTTTTAATTGGTCACAATTGTGGCTTATTATGCCCCATAAATACTTCATATTCCAAAAGCCATGATTAGAATATAAGAATTGAATATTTCATAACAATATCCACATATCTTGTCTTAGTTGACTTGTATAAGTTTGAAGGTCAATTATACATATTTCACCTTATTTTCATTAAGTGAACAAGTCATGTGTATTTCTTTAGGGAGTGGAGTAAAGGGGCATAATATTATCATTCTTGCTTTCCTGGACATTTTTATCATCCTGTTAAGGTGGACTCTTCTGATATTGAGCTCAGGCCTTCTTCAGCCTCGAAGAGAATTGTTGTTTGTCAGTGTTCTGTGTGTGTTCAGTGTTCAGTGTGACCTGAGTGTAAAAATGGAGGCTCTAGACTCTTCCAGAGGTGAGATATTGACATCCCACATAGCATTTATGCCATTATAAATATCTCAATATCTCAGCTCTGAAAGGGTTTAGAGCCTCCATTTTTGCAGTCAGGTCTAAGTCTCATGGCCCTCTATCAGAATCCAGAGTTTTGGGAAGATTGGAGAAACTTGATTTTTCGCCCGAAAAAAAAACAAAACGTAAGGGGTACCACTGTCGTTTTTTTTTTTCGGGCCGAATTTTTGAGTTTCGATATCTCAACTCTGGAAGGGGCCAGAGCCTCCATTCTTGCACTCAGGTCTAAGTCTCATGGCCCTCTATCAGAATCCAGAGTTTTGAGAAGATTGGAGAAACTTAATTTTTCGCCCGAAAAAAAAAAACGTAAGGGGTACCACTGTCGTTTTTTTTTTGGGCCGAATTTTTGAGTTTCGATATCTCAGCTCTGGAAGGGGCTAGAGCCTCCATTTTTGCACTCAGGTCTAATTCTCATGGCCCTCTATCAGAAACCAGAGTTTTGGGAAGATTGGAGAAACGTAATTTTTCGCCCGAAAAAAAAAACACGTAAGGGGTACCACTGTCGTTTTTTTTTTTCGGGCCGAATTTTTGAGTTTTGATATCTCAGCTCTGGAAGGGGCTAGAGCCTCCATTTTTGCACTCAGGTCTAAGTCTCATGGCCCTCTATCAGAATCCAGAGTTTTGGGAAGATTGGAGAAACTTAATTTTTCGCCCGAAAAAAAAAACGTAAGGGGTACCACTGTCGTTTTTTTTTTGGGCCGAATTTTTTAGTTTCGATATCTCAGCTCTGGAAGGGGCTAGAGCCTCCATTTTTGCACTCAGGTCTAAGTCTCATTGCCCTCTATCAGAATCCAGAGTTTTGGGAAGATTGGAGAAACTTAATTTTTCGTCCGAAAAAAAAAAACGTAAGGGGTACCACTGTCGTTTTTTTTTCGGGCCGAATTTTTGAGTTTCGATATCTCAGCTCTGGATGGGGCTAGAGCCTCCATTTTTGCACTCAGGTCTAAGTCTCATGGCCCTCTATCAGAATCCAGAGTTTTGGGAAGATTGGAGAAACTTAATTTTTCGCCCCAAAAAAAAAAAACGTAAGGGGTACCACTGTCATTTTTTTTCGGGCCGAATTTTTGAGTTTCGATATCTCAACTCTGGAAGGGGCTAGAGCCTCCATTTTTGCACTAAGGTCTAAGTCTCATGGCCCTCTATCAGAATCCAGAGTTTTGGGAAGATTGGAGAAACTTAATTTTTCGCCCGAAAAAAAAAAAACGTAAGGGGTACCACTGTCGGTTTTTTTTTTCGGGCCGAATTTTTGAGTTTCGATATCTCAGCTCTGGAAGGGGCTAGAGCCTCCATTTTTGCACTCAGGTCTAAGTCTCATGGCCCTCTATCAGAATCCAGAGGTTTGGGAAGATTGGAGAAACTTAATTTTTCGCCCGAAAAAAAAAAACGTAAGGGGTACCACTGTCGTTTTTTTTTCGGGCCGAATTTTTGAGTTTCGATATCTCAGCTCTGGAATGGGCTAGAGCCTCCATTTTTGCACTCAGGTCTAAGTGTCATGGCCCTCTATGAGAATCCAGAGTTTTGGGAAGATTGGAGAAACTTAATTTTTCACCCGAAAAAAAAAAACCGTAAGGGGTACCACTGTCGTTTTTTTTTCGGGACGAATTTTTGAGTTTCGATATCTCAGCTCTGGAAGGGGCTAGAGCCTCCATTTTTGCACTCAGGTCTAAGTCTCATGGCCCTCTATCAGAATCCAGAGTTTTGGGAAGATTGGAGAAACTTAATTTTTCGCCCGAAAAAAAAAACGTAAGGGGTACCACTGTCGTTTTTTTTTCGGGCTGAATTTTTGAGTTTCGATATCTCAACTCTGGAATGGGCTAGAGCCTCCATTTTTGCACTCAGGTCTAAGTCTCATGGCCCTCTATGAAAATCCAGGGTTTTGGGAAGATTGGAGAAACTTAATTTTTCTCCCGAAAAAAAAAAAACGTAAGGGGTACCACTGTCGTTTTTTTTTCGGGCCGAATTTTTGAGTTTCGATATCTTAGCTCTGGAAGGGGCTAGAGCCTCCATTTTTGCACTCAGGTCTAAGTCTCATGGCCCTCTACCAGAATCCAGAGTTTTGGGAAGATTTGAGAAACTTAATTTTCGCCCAAAAAAAAAAAACGTAAGGGGTACCACTGTCGTTTTTTTTTTCGGGCTGAATTTTTGAGTTTCGATATCTCAACTCTGGAAGGGGCTAGAGCCTCCATTTTTGCACTCAGGTCTAAGTCTCATGACCCTCTATAAGAATCCAGAGTTTTGGGAAGATTGGAGAAACTTAATTTTTCGCCCGAAAAAAAAAAAACGTAAGGGGTACCACTGTCGTTTTTTTTTCGGGCCGAATTTTTGAGTTTCGATATCTTAGCTCTGGAAGGGGCTAGAGCCTCCATTTTTGCACTCAGGTCTAAGTCTTATGGCCCTCTACCAGAATCCAGAGTTTTGGGAAGATTTGAGAAACTTAATTTTCGCCCGAAAAAAAAAAACGTAAGGGGTACCACTGTCGTTTTTTTTTTCGGGCCGAATTTTTGAGTTTCAATATCTCAGCTCTGGAAGGGTCTAGAGCCTCCATTTTTACACTCAGGTCTAAGTCTCATGGCCCTCTATCAGAATCCAGAGTTTTGGGAAGATTGGAGAAACTTAATTTTTCGCCCAAAAAAAAAAAACGTAAGGGGTACCACTGTCGTTTTTTTTTCGGGCCGAATTTTTTAGTTTCGATATCTCAGCTCTGGAAGGGGCTAGAGCCTCCATTTTTGCACTCAGGTCTAAGTCTCATGGCCCTCTATCAGAATCCAGAGTTTTGGGAAGATTGGAGAAACTTAATTTTTCGCCCGAAAAAAAAAAACGTAAGGGGTACCACTGTCGTTTTTTTTTTGGGCCGAATTTTTGAGTTTCGATATCTCAGCTCTGGAAGGGGCTAGAGCCTCCATTTTTGCACTCAGGTCTAATTCTCATGGCCCTCTATCAGAAACCAGAGTTTTGGGAAGATTGGAGAAACGTAATTTTTCGCCCGAAAAAAAAAAACACGTAAGGGGTACCACTGTCGTTTTTTTTTTTCGGGCTGAATTTGTGAGTTTTGATATCTCAGCTCTGGAAGGGGCTAGAGCCTCCATTTTTGCACTCAGGTCTAAGTCTCATGGCCCTCTATCAGAATCCAGAGTTTTGGGAAGATTGGAGAAACTTAATTTTTCGCCCGAAAAAAAAAACGTAAGGGGTACCACTGTCGTTTTTTTTTTGGGCCGAATTTTTTAGTTTCGATATCTCAGCTCTGGAAGGGGCTAGAGCCTCCATTTTTGCACTCAGGTCTAAGTCTCATTGCCCTCTATCAGAATCCAGAGTTTTGGGAAGATTGGAGAAACTTAATTTTTCGTCCGAAAAAAAAAAACGTAAGGGGTACCACTGTCGTTTTTTTTTCGGGCCGAATTTTTGAGTTTCGATATCTCAACTCTGGATGGGGCTAGAGCCTCCATTTTTGCACTCAGGTCTAAGTCTCATGGCCCTCTATCAGAATCCAGAGTTTTGGGAAGATTGGAGAAACTTAATTTTTCGCCCCAAAAAAAAAAAAACGTAAGGGGTACCACTGTCATTTTTTTTCGGGCCGAATTTTTGAGTTTCGATATCTCAACTCTGGAAGGGGCTAGAGCCTCCATTTTTGCACTCAGGTCTAAGTCTCATGGCCCTCTATCAGAATCCAGAGTTTTGGGAAGATTGGAGAAACTTAATTTTTCGCCCGAAAAAAAAAAAACGTAAGGGGTACCACTGTCGGTTTTTTTTTTCGGGCCGAATTTTTGAGTTTCGATATCTCAGCTCTGGAAGGGGCTAGAGCCTCCATTTTTGCACTCAGGTCTAAGTCTCATGGCCCTCTATCAGAATCCAGAGGTTTGGGAAGATTGGAGAAACTTAATTTTTCGCCCGAAAAAAAAAAACGTAAGGGGTACCACTGTCGTTTTTTTTTCGGGCCGAATTTTTGAGTTTCGATATCTCAGCTCTGGAATGGGCTAGAGCCTCCATTTTTGCACTCAGGTCTAAGTGTCATGGCCCTCTATGAGAATCCAGAGTTTTGGGAAGATTGGAGAAACTTAATTTTTCACCCGAAAAAAAAAAACCGTAAGGGGTACCACTGTCGTTTTTTTTTCGGGCTGAATTTTTGAGTTTCGATATCTCAACTCTGGAATGGGCTAGAGCCTCCATTTTTGCACTCAGGTCTAAGTCTCATGGCCCTCTATGAAAATCCAGGGTTTTGGGAAGATTGGAGAAACTTAATTTTTCTCCCGAAAAAAAAAAAACGTAAGGGGTACCACTGTCGTTTTTTTTTCGGGCCGAATTTTTGAGTTTCGATATCTTAGCTCTGGAAGGGGCTAGAGCCTCCATTTTTGCACTCAGGTCTAAGTCTCATGGCCCTCTACCAGAATCCAGAGTTTTGGGAAGATTGGAGAAACTTAATTTTCGCCCAAAAAAAAAAAAACGTAAGGGGTACCACTGTCGTTTTTTTTTTCGGGCTGAATTTTTGAGTTTCGATATCTCAACTCTGGAAGGGGCTAGAGCCTCCATTTTTGCACTCAGGTCTAAGTCTCATGACCCTCTATAAGAATCCAGAGTTTTGGGAAGATTGGAGAAACTTAATTTTTCGCCCGAAAAAAAAAAAACGTAAGGGGTACCACTGTCGTTTTTTTTTCGGGCCGAATTTTTGAGTTTCGATATCTTAGCTCTGGAAGGGGCTAGAGCCTCCATTTTTGCACTCAGGTCTAAGTCTTATGGCCCTCTACCAGAATCCAGAGTTTTGGGAAGATTTGAGAAACTTAATTTTCGCCCGAAAAAAAAACACGTAAGGGGTACCACTGTCGTTTTTTTTTTCGGGCTGAATTTTTGAGTTTCGATATCTCAGCTCTGGAAGGGGCTAGAGCCTCCATTTTTGCACTCAGGTCTAAGTCTCATGGCCCTCTATCAGAATCCAGAGTTTTGGGAAGATTGGAGAAACTTAATTTTTCGCCCGAAAAAAAAAAACGTAAGGGGTACCACTGTCGTTTTTTTTTCGGGCCGAATTTTTGAGTTTCGATATCTCAGCTCTGGAATGGGCTAGAGCCTCCATTTTTGCACTCAGGTCTAAGTCTCATGGCCCTCTATCAGAATCCAGAGTTTTGGGAAGATTGTAGAAACTTAATTTTTTGCCCGAAAAAAAAAAACGTAAGGGGTACCACTGTCGTTTTTTTTTCGGGCCGAATTTTTGAGTTTCGATATCTCAACTCTGGAAGGGGCTAGAGCCTCCATTTTTGCACTCAGGTCTAAGTCTCATGGCCCTCTATCAGAATCCAGAGTTTTGGGAAGATTGGAGAAACTTAATTTTTCGCCCTAAAAAAAAAACGTAAGGGGTACCACTGTCGGTTTTTTTTTCGGGCCGAATTTTTGAGTTTCGATATCTCAACTCTGGAAGGGGCTAGAGCTAGGGGTGGGCGATATGGAAAAAATATCATATCACGATTTTTTTAGGAAAATCACGATCACGATTTTTTATCACGATTCTTTTTCAAGTTGGTTTTAATATTTTGCAAGTGGCTGTTCATTACAGCCAAACTAATGTCCTTATGTTAAAAACAAAGCCTTAGGTAAAAGAATCTTTGTCATTATTTTCTTTGTTATTAAAAAAATAAGACAAGATAAACATTACACAAATTAATATTCAAATTAAATAAATAGTGCTTTATTTTTCAGATGCACTAGGTGTATTTAGCAGTAGTATTGAAGAAAGTAATTAAATTAAACAAATATGAAATTAAAACACTACAGAGACTTCACTGAATAAATTGATTCTTATTAAAGCTACTATTAAAGTTCTCGGTCAGTGAGTGATTTTCTCCTTGTGTTTTTTTTTTCTTTTACTAAAGAGATTCCCTCAAAAATGAAAATGGTCTTAATTTACTCTCTCAAGATGTTTTAAACCCGAATAAGTTTCTTTCTTCTGTTGAAAATAAAAGTTATTTTGAATAATGTGGGTAACCGAACAGTTGCTGGTCTCCTTATAGTTTTTTTTATAGGTTCTCTCCTGGAAGTTAATGGGGACCAGCAACTGTTTGGTTACCCACATTAAAAAAAATTGTCTTTTGTGTTCAGCACAAGAAAGAAATTAATACAGGTTTGGAACAACATTAGAGTGAGTAAATAATGACGGATTTTTTTTTTTTTTTTTTTTGGTGAACTATCCCTTTAAGGACATGCGGCAGTATTATTCCTGTCGCTTTTAGACCAGCACGCGACGCGTTTAATATAGACGCATATTACACCAGATATTCTCTCAAATGTTTGCTTTCACTTTAGACATAGCCTGTTTATGTAAAGATTGTGTGTATTTAACAGTATTAGCATAATAAGACTCGAAAGATAACTTAGTCCAGTATTCAGGCGCTGTTTGACAGACTTCTAGTGCCTGTGAGCGCCGTGGATATGCGGTCAGGAAAGCGCACGTTAGAACAGCGCATCAGCGCGTGAATTAAATGTTTAACCGGCAAGGCTTATGCAAATAATGAACTTTTGTGAATTGCAGTCTCCCGTACCTATTCATTAACATGTGATAGGCTACGTCGCGTTGTACAGTTGAGACTGAGGCGCCAGAACTGAACTGATAGAATGCACTGTAACACGATACTACGATATTTCTTCAAAAGCAGATCGTGGAGACATTTTAATCGTCCACGATTAAAAATCGTCATATCGCACACCCCTAGCTAGAGCCTCCATTTTTGCACTCAGGTCTAAGTCTCATGGCCCTCTATCAGAATCCAGAGTTTTGGGAAGATTGGAGAAACTTAATTTTTCGCCCGAAAAAAAAAAACGTAAGGGGTACCACTGTCGGTTTTTTTTTTCGGGCCGAATTTATGAGTTTCGATATCTCAACTCTGGAAGGGGCTAGAGCCTCCATTTTTGCACTCAGGTCTAAGTCTCATGGCCCTCTACCAGAATCCAGAGTTTTGGGAAGATTTGAGAAACTTAATTTTTCGCCCGAAAAAAAAAACCGTAAGGGGTACCACTGTCGTTTTTTTTTCGGGCCGAATTTTTGAGTTTCGATATCTCAACTCTGGAAGGGGCTCGAGCCTCCATTTTTGCACTCAGGTCTAAGTCTCATGGCCCTCTATCAGAATCCAGAGTTTTGGGAAGATTGGAGAAACTTAATTTTTCGCCCGAAAAAAAAAAACGTAAGGGGTACCACTGTCGTTTTTTTTTCGGGCTGAATTTTTGAGTTTCGATATCTCAGCTCTGGAATGGGCTAGAGCCTCCATTTTTGCACTCAGGTCTAAGTCTCATGGCCCTCTATTAGAATCCAGAGTTTTGGGAAGATTGGAGAAACTTAATTTTTTGCGCCCGAAAAAAAAAAACGTAAGGGGTACCAATGTCGTTTTTTTTTCGGGCTGAATTTTTGAGTTTCGATATCTCAGCTCTGGAAGGGGCTAGAGCCTCCATTTTTGCACTCAGGTCTAAGTCTCATGGCCCTCTATCAGAATCCAGAGTTTTGGGAAGATTGGAGAAACTTAATTTTTCGCCCGAAAAAAAAAAAAACGTAAGGGGTACCACTGTCGTTTTTTTTTTGGGCTGAATTTTTGAGTTTCGATATCTCAACTCTGGAAGGGGCTAGAGCCTCCATTTTTGCACTCAGGTCTAAGTCTCATGGCCCTCTATCAGAATCCAGAGTTTTGGGAAGATTGGAGAAACTTAATTTTTCGCCCGAAAAAAAAAAAAACGTAAGGGGTACCACTGTTGTTGTTTTTTTTTTCGGGCTGAATTTTTGAGTTTCGATATATCAGCTCTGGAATGGGCTAGAGCCTCCATTTTTGCACTCAGGTCTAAGTCTCATGGCCCTCTATCAGAATCCAGAGTTTTGGGAAGATTGTACAAACTTAATTTTTCGCCCAAAAAAAAAAAAACGTAAGGGGTACCACTGTCGTTTTTTTTTCGGGCCGAATTTTTGAGTTTCGATATCTTAGCTCTGGAAGGGGCTAGAGCCTCCATTTTTGCACTCAGGTCTAAGTCTTATGGCCCTCTACCAGAATCCAGAGTTTTGGGAAGATTTGAGAAACTTAATTTTCGCCCGAAAAAAAAACACGTAAGGGGTACCACTGTCGTTTTTTTTTTCGGGCTGAATTTTTGAGTTTCGATATCTCAGCTCTGGAAGGGGCTAGAGCCTCCATTTTTGCACTCAGGTCTAAGTCTCATGGCCCTCTATCAGAATCCAGAGTTTTGGGAAGATTGGAGAAACTTAATTTTTCGCCCGAAAAAAAAAAACGTAAGGGGTACCACTGTCGTTTTTTTTTCGGGCCGAATTTTTGAGTTTCGATATCTCAGCTCTGGAATGGGCTAGAGCCTCCATTTTTGCACTCAGGTCTAAGTCTCATGGCCCTCTATCAGAATCCAGAGTTTTGGGAAGATTGTAGAAACTTAATTTTTTGCCCGAAAAAAAAAAAACGTAAGGGGTACCACTGTCGTTTTTTTTTCGGGCCGAATTTTTGAGTTTCGATATCTCAACTCTGGAAGGGGCTAGAGCCTCCATTTTTGCACTCAGGTCTAAGTCTCATGGCCCTCTATCAGAATCCAGAGTTTTGGGAAGATTGGAGAAACTTAATTTTTCGCCCTAAAAAAAAAACGTAAGGGGTACCACTGTCGGTTTTTTTTTCGGGCCGAATTTTTGAGTTTCGATATCTCAACTCTGGAAGGGGCTAGAGCTAGGGGTGGGCGATATGGAAAAAATATCATATCACGATTTTTTTAGGAAAATCACGATCACGATTTTTTATCACGATTCTTTTTCAAGTTGGTTTTAATATTTTGCAAGTGGCTGTTCATTACAGCCAAACTAATGTCCTTATGTTAAAAACAAAGCCTTAGGTAAAAGAATCTTTGTCATTATTTTCTTTGTTATTAAAAAAATAAGACAAGATAAACATTACACAAATTAATATTCAAATTAAATAAATAGTGCTTTATTTTTCAGATGCACTAGGTGTATTTAGCAGTAGTATTGAAGAAAGTAATTAAATTAAACAAATATGAAATTAAAACACTACAGAGACTTCACTGAATAAATTGATTCTTATTAAAGCTACTATTAAAGTTCTCGGTCAGTGAGTGATTTTCTCCTTGTGTTTTTTTTTTCTTTTACTAAAGAGATTCCCTCAAAAATGAAAATGGTCTTAATTTACTCTCTCAAGATGTTTTAAACCCGAATAAGTTTCTTTCTTCTGTTGAAAATAAAAGTTATTTTGAATAATGTGGGTAACCGAACAGTTGCTGGTCTCCTTATAGTTTTTTTTATAGGTTCTCTCCTGGAAGTTAATGGGGACCAGCAACTGTTTGGTTACCCACATTAAAAAAAATTGTCTTTTGTGTTCAGCACAAGAAAGAAATTAATACAGGTTTGGAACAACATTAGAGTGAGTAAATAATGACGGATTTTTTTTTTTTTTTTTTTTGGTGAACTATCCCTTTAAGGACATGCGGCAGTATTATTCCTGTCGCTTTTAGACCAGCACGCGACGCGTTTAATATAGACGCATATTACACCAGATATTCTCTCAAATGTTTGCTTTCACTTTAGACATAGCCTGTTTATGTAAAGATTGTGTGTATTTAACAGTATTAGCATAATAAGACTCGAAAGATAACTTAGTCCAGTATTCAGGCGCTGTTTGACAGACTTCTAGTGCCTGTGAGCGCCGTGGATATGCGGTCAGGAAAGCGCACGTTAGAACAGCGCATCAGCGCGTGAATTAAATGTTTAACCGGCAAGGCTTATGCAAATAATGAACTTTTGTGAATTGCAGTCTCCCGTACCTATTCATTAACATGTGATAGGCTACGTCGCGTTGTACAGTTGAGACTGAGGCGCCAGAACTGAACTGATAGAATGCACTGTAACACGATACTACGATATTTCTTCAAAAGCAGATCGTGGAGACATTTTAATCGTCCACGATTAAAAATCGTCATATCGCACACCCCTAGCTAGAGCCTCCATTTTTGCACTCAGGTCTAAGTCTCATGGCCCTCTATCAGAATCCAGAGTTTTGGGAAGATTGGAGAAACTTAATTTTTCGCCCGAAAAAAAAAAACGTAAGGGGTACCACTGTCGGTTTTTTTTTTCGGGCCGAATTTATGAGTTTCGATATCTCAACTCTGGAAGGGGCTAGAGCCTCCATTTTTGCACTCAGGTCTAAGTCTCATGGCCCTCTACCAGAATCCAGAGTTTTGGGAAGATTTGAGAAACTTAATTTTTCGCCCGAAAAAAAAAACCGTAAGGGGTACCACTGTCGTTTTTTTTTCGGGCCGAATTTTTGAGTTTCGATATCTCAACTCTGGAAGGGGCTCGAGCCTCCATTTTTGCACTCAGGTCTAAGTCTCATGGCCCTCTATCAGAATCCAGAGTTTTGGGAAGATTGGAGAAACTTAATTTTTCGCCCGAAAAAAAAAACGTAAGGGGTACCACTGTCGTTTTTTTTTCGGGCTGAATTTTTGAGTTTCGATATCTCAGCTCTGGAATGGGCTAGAGCCTCCATTTTTGCACTCAGGTCTAAGTCTCATGGCCCTCTATTAGAATCCAGAGTTTTGGGAAGATTGGAGAAACTTAATTTTTTGCGCCCGAAAAAAAAAAACGTAAGGGCTACCAATGTCGTTTTTTTTTCGGGCTGAATTTTTGAGTTTCGATATCTCAGCTCTGGAAGGGGCTAGAGCCTCCATTTTTGCACTCAGGTCTAAGTCTCATGGCCCTCTATCAGAATCCAGAGTTTTGGGAAGATTGGAGAAACTTAATTTTTCGCCCGAAAAAAAAAAAAACGTAAGGGGTACCACTGTCGTTTTTTTTTTGGGCTGAATTTTTGAGTTTCGATATCTCAACTCTGGAAGGGGCTAGAGCCTCCATTTTTGCACTCAGGTCTAAGTCTCATGGCCCTCTATCAGAATCCAGAGTTTTGGGAAGATTGGAGAAACTTAATTTTTCGCCCGAAAAAAAAAAAACGTAAGGGGTACCACTGTTGTTGTTTTTTTTTTCGGGCTGAATTTTTGAGTTTCGATATATCAGCTCTGGAATGGGCTAGAGCCTCCATTTTTGCACTCAGGTCTAAGTCTCATGGCCCTCTATCAGAATCCAGAGTTTTGGGAAGATTGTACAAACTTAATTTTTCGCCCAAAAAAAAAAAAACGTAAGGGGTACCACTGTCGTTTTTTTTTCAGGCCGAATTTTTGAGTTTCGATATCTCAACTCTGGAAGGGGCTCGAGCCTCCATTTTTGCACTCAGGTCTAAGTCTCATGGCCCTCTATCAGAATCCAGAGTTTTGGGAAGATTGGAGAAACTTAATTTTTCGCCCGAAAAAAAAAAAACGTAAGGGGTACCACTGTCGTTTTTTTTTTCGGGCTGAATTTTTGAGTTTCGATATCTCAGCTCTGGAATGGGCTAGAGCCTCCATTTTTGCACTCAGGTCTAAGTCTTATGGCCCTCTATTAGAACCCAGAGTTTTGGGAAGATTGGAGAAACTTAATTTTTCGCCCAAAAAAAAAAAACGTAAGGGGTACCACTGTCGTTTTTTTTTCGGGCTGAATTTTTGAGTTTCGATATCTCAGCTCTGGAAGGGGCTAGAGCCTCCATTTTTGCACTCAGGTCTAAGTCTCATGGCCCTCTATCAGAATCCAGAGTTTTGGGAAGATTGGAGAAACTTAATTTTTCGCCCGAAAAAAAAAAAACGTAAGGGGTACCACTGTCATTTTTTTTTTCGGGCTGAATTTTTGAGTTTCGATATCTCAGCTCTGGAAGGGGCTAGAGCCTCCATTTTTGCACTCAGGTCTAAGTCTCATGGCCCTCTATCAGAATCCAGAGTTTTGGGAAGATTGTACAAACTTAATTTTTCGCCCGAAAAAAAAAAACGTAAGGGGTACCACTGTCGTTTTTTTTTCAGGCCGAATTTTTCAGTTTCGATATCTCAACTCTGGAAGGGGCTAGAGCCTCCATTTTTGCACTCAGGTCTAAGTCTCATGGCCCTCTATCAGAATCCAGAGTTTTGGGAAGATTGTAGAAACTTAATTTTTTGCCCGAAAAAAAAAAAACGTAAGGGGTACCACTGTCGTTTTTTTTTCGGGCCGAATTTTTGAGTTTCGATATCTCAACTCTGGAAGGGGCTAGAGCCTCCATTTTTGCACTCAGGTCTAAGTCTCATGGCCCTCTATCAGAATCCAGAGTTTTGGGAAGATTGGAGAAACTTAATTTTTCGCCCGAAAAAAAAAACGTAAGGGGTACCACTGTCGTTTTTTTTTCGGGCTGAATTTTTAAGTTTCGATATCTCAGCTCTGGAATGGGCTAGAGCCTCCATTTTTGCACTCAGGTCTAAGTCTCATGGCCCTCTATCAGAATCCAGAGGTTTGGGAAGATTGGAGAAACTTAATTTTTCGCCCGAAAAAAAAAAACGTAAGGGGTACCACTGTCGTTTTTTTTTCGGGCTGAATTTTTGAGTTTCGAAATCTCAGCTCTGGAATGGGCTAGAGCCTCCATTTTTGCACTCAGGTCTAAGTCTCATGGCCCTCTATGATAATCCAGAGTTTTGGGAAGATTGGAGAAACTTAATTTTTCACCCGAAAAAAAAAACCGTAAGGGGTACCACTGTCGTTTTTTTTTCGGGACGAATTTTTGAGTTTCGATATCTCAGCTCTGGAAGGGGCTAGAGCCTCCATTTTTGCACTCAGGTCTAAGTCTCATGGCCCTCTATCAGAATCCAGAGTTTTGGGAAGATTGGAGAAACTTAATTTTTCGCCCGAAAAAAAAAAACGTAAGGGGTACCACTGTCGTTTTTTTTTCGGGCTGAATTTTTGAGTTTCGATATCTCAACTCTGGAAGGGGCTAGAGCCTCCATTTTTGCACTCAGGTCTAAGTCTCATGGCCCTCTATGAGAATCCAGAGTTTTGGGAAGATTGGAGAAACTTAATTTTTCTCCCGAAAAAAAAAAACGTAAGGGGTACCACTGTCGTTTTTTTTTCGGGCCGAATTTTTGAGTTTCGATATCTTAGCTCTGGAAGGGGCTAGAGCCTCCATTTTTGCACTCAGGTCTAAGTCTCATGGCCCTCTACCAGAATCCAGAGTTTTGGGAAGATTTGAGAAACTTAATTTTCGCCCGAAAAAAAAAAAACGTAAGGGGTACCACTGTCGTTTTTTTTTTCGGGCTGAATTTTTGAGTTTCGATATCTCAGCTCTGGAATGGGCTAGAGCCTCCATTTTTGCACTCAGGTCTTAGTCTCATGACCCTCTATAAGAATCCAGAGTTTTGGGAAGATTGGAGAAACTTAATTTTTCGCCCGAAAAAAAAAAACGTAAGGGGTACCACTGTCGTTTTTTTTTCGGGCTGAATTTTTGAGTTTCGATATCTCAGCTCTGGAAGGGGCTAGAGCCTCCATTTTTGCACTCAGGTCTAAGTCTCATGGCCCTCTATCAGAATCCAGAGTTTTGGGAAGATTGGAGAAACTTAATTTTTCGCCCGAAAAAAAAAAACGTAAGGGGTACCACTGTCGTTTTTTTTTCGGGCTGAATTTTTGAGTTTCGATATCTCAACTCTGGAAGGGGCTAGAGCCTCCATTTTTGCACTCAGGTCTAAGTCTCATGGCCCTCTACCAGAATCCAGAGTTTTGGGAAGATTTGAGAAACTTAATTTTTCGCCCGAAAAAAAAAAACCGTAAGGGGTACCACTGTCGTTTTTTTTTCGGGCCGAATTTTTGAGTTTCGATATCTCAACTCTGGAAGGGGCTCGAGCCTCCATTTTTGCACTCAGGTCTAAGTCTCATGGCCCTCTATCAGAATCCAGAGTTTTGGGAAGATTGGAGAAACTTAATTTTTCGCCCGAAAAAAAAAAACGTAAGGGGTACCACTGTCGTTTTTTTTTCGGGCTGAATTTTTGAGTTTCGATATCTCAACTCTGGAAGGGGCTAGAGCCTCCATTTTTGCACTCAGGTCTAAGTCTCATGGCCCTCTACCAGAATCCAAAGTTTTGGGAAGATTGGAGAAACTTAATTTTTCGCCCGAAAAAAAAAAACGTAGGGGTACCACTGCCGTTTTTTTTTTTCGGCCTGAATTTTTGAGTTTCGATATATCAGCTCTGGAATGGGCTAGAGCCTCCATTTTTGCACTCAGGTCTAAGTCTCATGGCCCTCTATCAGAATCCAGAGTTTTGGGAAGATTGTACAAACTTAATTTTTCGCCCAAAAAAAAAAAAACGTAAGGGGTACCACTGTCGTTTTTTTTTCAGGCCGAATTTTTGAGTTTCGATATCTCAGCTCTGGAATGGGCTAGAGCCTCCATTTTTGCACTCAGGTCTAAGTCTCATGGCCCTCTATCAGAATCCAGAGTTTTGGGAAGATTTGAGAAACTTAATTTTTCGCCCGAAAAAAAAAACCGTAAGGGGTACCACTGTCGTTTTTTTTTCGGGCCGAATTTTTGAGTTTCGATATCTCAACTCTGGAAGGGGCTCGAGCCTCCATTTTTGCACTCAGGTCTAAGTCTCATGGCCCTCTATCAGAATCCAGAGTTTTGGGAAGATTGGAGAAACTTAATTTTTCGCCCGAAAAAAAAAAACGTAAGGGGTACCACTGTCGTTTTTTTTTCGGGCTGAATTTTTGAGTTTCGATATCTCAGCTCTGGAATGGGCTAGAGCCTCCATTTTTGCACTCAGGTCTAAGTCTCATGGCCCTCTATTAGAATCCAGAGTTTTGGGAAGATTGGAGAAACTTAATTTTTCGCCCGAAAAAAAAAAAACGTAAGGGGTACCACTGTCGTTTTTTTTTCGGGCTGAATTTTTGAGTTTCGATATCTCAGCTCTGGAAGGGGCTAGAGCCTCCATTTTTGCACTCAGGTCTAAGTCTCATGGCCCTCTATCAGAATCCAGAGTTTTGGGAAGATTGGAGAAACTTAATTTTTCGCCCGAAAAAAAAAACGTAAGGGGTACCACTGTCGTTTTTTTTTCGGGCCGAATTTTTGAGTTTCGATATCTCAACTCTGGAAGGGGCTAGAGCCTCCATTTTTGCACTCAGGTCTAAGTCTCATGGCCCTCTATCAGAATCCAGAGTTTTGGGAAGATTGGAGAAACTTAATTTTTCGCCCGAAAAAAACAAAACGTAAGGGGTACCACTGTCGTTTTTTTTTCGGGCCGAATTTTTGAGTTTCGATATCTCAGCTCTGGAATGGGCTAGAGCCTCCATTTTTGCACTCAGGTCTAAGTCTCATGGCCCTCTATCAGAATCCAGAGTTTTGGGAAGATTGTAGAAACTTAATTTTTTGCCCGAAAAAAAAAAACGTAAGGGGTACCACTGTCGTTTTTTTTTCGGGCCGAATTTTTGAGTTTCGATATCTCAACTCTGGAAGGGGCTAGAGCCTCCATTTTTGCACTCAGGTCTAAGTCTCATGGCCCTCTATCAGAATCCAGAGTTTTGGGAAGATTGGAGAAACTTAATTTTTCGCCCTAAAAAAAAAACGTAAGGGGTACCACTGTCGGTTTTTTTTTCGGGCCGAATTTTTGAGTTTCGATATCTCAACTCTGGAAGGGGCTAGAGCTAGGGGTGGGCGATATGGAAAAAATATCATATCACGATTTTTTTAGGAAAATCACGATCACGATTTTTTATCACGATTCTTTTTCAAGTTGGTTTTAATATTTTGCAAGTGGCTGTTCATTACAGCCAAACTAATGTCCTTATGTTAAAAACAAAGCCTTAGGTAAAAGAATCTTTGTCATTATTTTCTTTGTTATTAAAAAAATAAGACAAGATAAACATTACACAAATTAATATTCAAATTAAATAAATAGTGCTTTATTTTTCAGATGCACTAGGTGTATTTAGCAGTAGTATTGAAGAAAGTAATTAAATTAAACAAATATGAAATTAAAACACTACAGAGACTTCACTGAATAAATTGATTCTTATTAAAGCTACTATTAAAGTTCTCGGTCAGTGAGTGATTTTCTCCTTGTGTTTTTTTTTTCTTTTACTAAAGAGATTCCCTCAAAAATGAAAATGGTCTTAATTTACTCTCTCAAGATGTTTTAAACCCGAATAAGTTTCTTTCTTCTGTTGAAAATAAAAGTTATTTTGAATAATGTGGGTAACCGAACAGTTGCTGGTCTCCTTATAGTTTTTTTTATAGGTTCTCTCCTGGAAGTTAATGGGGACCAGCAACTGTTTGGTTACCCACATTAAAAAAAATTGTCTTTTGTGTTCAGCACAAGAAAGAAATTAATACAGGTTTGGAACAACATTAGAGTGAGTAAATAATGACGGATTTTTTTTTTTTTTTTTTTTTGGTGAACTATCCCTTTAAGGACATGCGGCAGTATTATTCCTGTCGCTTTTAGACCAGCACGCGACGCGTTTAATATAGACGCATATTACACCAGATATTCTCTCAAATGTTTGCTTTCACTTTAGACATAGCCTGTTTATGTAAAGATTGTGTGTATTTAACAGTATTAGCATAATAAGACTCGAAAGATAACTTAGTCCAGTATTCAGGCGCTGTTTGACAGACTTCTAGTGCCTGTGAGCGCCGTGGATATGCGGTCAGGAAAGCGCACGTTAGAACAGCGCATCAGCGCGTGAATTAAATGTTTAACCGGCAAGGCTTATGCAAATAATGAACTTTTGTGAATTGCAGTCTCCCGTACCTATTCATTAACATGTGATAGGCTACGTCGCGTTGTACAGTTGAGACTGAGGCGCCAGAACTGAACTGATAGAATGCACTGTAACACGATACTACGATATTTCTTCAAAAGCAGATCGTGGAGACATTTTAATCGTCCACGATTAAAAATCGTCATATCGCACACCCCTAGCTAGAGCCTCCATTTTTGCACTCAGGTCTAAGTCTCATGGCCCTCTATCAGAATCCAGAGTTTTGGGAAGATTGGAGAAACTTAATTTTTCGCCCGAAAAAAAAAAACGTAAGGGGTACCACTGTCGGTTTTTTTTTTCGGGCCGAATTTATGAGTTTCGATATCTCAACTCTGGAAGGGGCTAGAGCCTCCATTTTTGCACTCAGGTCTAAGTCTCATGGCCCTCTACCAGAATCCAGAGTTTTGGGAAGATTTGAGAAACTTAATTTTTCGCCCGAAAAAAAAAACCGTAAGGGGTACCACTGTCGTTTTTTTTTCGGGCCGAATTTTTGAGTTTCGATATCTCAACTCTGGAAGGGGCTCGAGCCTCCATTTTTGCACTCAGGTCTAAGTCTCATGGCCCTCTATCAGAATCCAGAGTTTTGGGAAGATTGGAGAAACTTAATTTTTCGCCCGAAAAAAAAAAACGTAAGGGGTACCACTGTCGTTTTTTTTTCGGGCTGAATTTTTGAGTTTCGATATCTCAGCTCTGGAATGGGCTAGAGCCTCCATTTTTGCACTCAGGTCTAAGTCTCATGGCCCTCTATTAGAATCCAGAGTTTTGGGAAGATTGGAGAAACTTAATTTTTTGCGCCCGAAAAAAAAAAACGTAAGGGGTACCAATGTCGTTTTTTTTTCGGGCTGAATTTTTGAGTTTCGATATCTCAGCTCTGGAAGGGGCTAGAGCCTCCATTTTTGCACTCAGGTCTAAGTCTCATGGCCCTCTATCAGAATCCAGAGTTTTGGGAAGATTGGAGAAACTTAATTTTTCGCCCGAAAAAAAAAAAAACGTAAGGGGTACCACTGTCGTTTTTTTTTGGGCTGAATTTTTGAGTTTCGATATCTCAACTCTGGAAGGGGCTAGAGCCTCCATTTTTGCACTCAGGTCTAAGTCTCATGGCCCTCTATCAGAATCCAGAGTTTTGGGAAGATTGGAGAAACTTAATTTTTCGCCCGAAAAAAAAAAAACGTAAGGGGTACCACTGTTGTTGTTTTTTTTTTCGGGCTGAATTTTTGAGTTTCGATATATCAGCTCTGGAATGGGCTAGAGCCTCCATTTTTGCACTCAGGTCTAAGTCTCATGGCCCTCTATCAGAATCCAGAGTTTTGGGAAGATTGTACAAACTTAATTTTTCGCCCAAAAAAAAAAAAACGTAAGGGGTACCACTGTCGTTTTTTTTTCAGGCCGAATTTTTGAGTTTCGATATCTCAACTCTGGAAGGGGCTCGAGCCTCCATTTTTGCACTCAGGTCTAAGTCTCATGGCCCTCTATCAGAATCCAGAGTTTTGGGAAGATTGGAGAAACTTAATTTTTCGCCCGAAAAAAAAAAAACGTAAGGGGTACCACTGTCGTTTTTTTTTTCGGGCTGAATTTTTGAGTTTCGATATCTCAGCTCTGGAATGGGCTAGAGCCTCCATTTTTGCACTCAGGTCTAAGTCTTATGGCCCTCTATTAGAACCCAGAGTTTTGGGAAGATTGGAGAAACTTAATTTTTCGCCCAAAAAAAAAAAACGTAAGGGGTACCACTGTCGTTTTTTTTTCGGGCTGAATTTTTGAGTTTCGATATCTCAGCTCTGGAAGGGGCTAGAGCCTCCATTTTTGCACTCAGGTCTAAGTCTCATGGCCCTCTATCAGAATCCAGAGTTTTGGGAAGATTGGAGAAACTTAATTTTTCGCCCGAAAAAAAAAAAACGTAAGGGGTACCACTGTCGTTTTTTTTTTTCGGGCTGAATTTTTGAGTTTCGATATCTCAGCTCTGGAAGGGGCTAGAGCCTCCATTTTTGCACTCAGGTCTAAGTCTCATGGCCCTCTATCAGAATCCAGAGTTTTGGGAAGATTGTACAAACTTAATTTTTCGCCCGAAAAAAAAAACGTAAGGGGTACCACTGTCGTTTTTTTTTCAGGCCGAATTTTTCAGTTTCGATATCTCAACTCTGGAAGGGGCTAGAGCCTCCATTTTTGCACTCAGGTCTAAGTCTCATGGCCCTCTATCAGAATCCAGAGTTTTGGGAAGATTGTAGAAACTTAATTTTTTGCCCGAAAAAAAAAAAACGTAAGGGGTACCACTGTCGTTTTTTTTTCGGGCCGAATTTTTGAGTTTCGATATCTCAACTCTGGAAGGGGCTAGAGCCTCCATTTTTGCACTCAGGTCTAAGTCTCATGGCCCTCTATCAGAATCCAGAGTTTTGGGAAGATTGGAGAAACTTAATTTTTCGCCCGAAAAAAAAAACGTAAGGGGTACCACTGTCGTTTTTTTTTCGGGCTGAATTTTTAAGTTTCGATATCTCAGCTCTGGAATGGGCTAGAGCCTCCATTTTTGCACTCAGGTCTAAGTCTCATGGCCCTCTATCAGAATCCAGAGGTTTGGGAAGATTGGAGAAACTTAATTTTTCGCCCGAAAAAAAAAAAACGTAAGGGGTACCACTGTCGTTTTTTTTTCGGTCTGAATTTTTGAGTTTCGAAATCTCAGCTCTGGAATGGGCTAGAGCCTCCATTTTTGCACTCAGGTCTAAGTCTCATGGCCCTCTATGAGAATCCAGAGTTTTGGGAAGATTGGAGAAACTTAATTTTTCACCCGAAAAAAAAAACCGTAAGGGGTACCACTGTCGTTTTTTTTTCGGGACGAATTTTTGAGTTTCGATATCTCAGCTCTGGAAGGGGCTAGAGCCTCCATTTTTGCACTCAGGTCTAAGTCTCATGGCCCTCTATCAGAATCCAGAGTTTTGGGAAGATTGGAGAAACTTAATTTTTCGCCCGAAAAAAAAAAACGTAAGGGGTACCACTGTCGTTTTTTTTTCGGGCTGAATTTTTGAGTTTCGATATCTCAACTCTGGAAGGGGCTAGAGCCTCCATTTTTGCACTCAGGTCTAAGTCTCATGGCCCTCTATGAGAATCCAGAGTTTTGGGAAGATTGGAGAAACTTAATTTTTCTCCCGAAAAAAAAAAACGTAAGGGGTACCACTGTCGTTTTTTTTTCGGGCCGAATTTTTGAGTTTCGATATCTTAGCTCTGGAAGGGGCTAGAGCCTCCATTTTTGCACTCAGGTCTAAGTCTCATGGCCCTCTACCAGAATCCAGAGTTTTGGGAAGATTTGAGAAACTTAATTTTCGCCCGAAAAAAAAAAAAACGTAAGGGGTACCACTGTCGTTTTTTTTTTCGGGCTGAATTTTTGAGTTTCGATATCTCAGCTCTGGAATGGGCTAGAGCCTCCATTTTTGCACTCAGGTCTTAGTCTCATGACCCTCTATAAGAATCCAGAGTTTTGGGAAGATTGGAGAAACTTAATTTTTCGCCCGAAAAAAAAAAACGTAAGGGGTACCACTGTCGTTTTTTTTTCGGGCTGAATTTTTGAGTTTCGATATCTCAGCTCTGGAAGGGGCTAGAGCCTCCATTTTTGCACTCAGGTCTAAGTCTCATGGCCCTCTATCAGAATCCAGAGTTTTGGGAAGATTGGAGAAACTTAATTTTTCGCCCGAAAAAAAAAAACGTAAGGGGTACCACTGTCGTTTTTTTTTTTCGGGCTGAATTTTTGAGTTTCGATATCTCAACTCTGGAAGGGGCTAGAGCCTCCATTTTTGCACTCAGGTCTAAGTCTCATGGCCCTCTACCAGAATCCAGAGTTTTGGGAAGATTTGAGAAACTTAATTTTTCGCCCGAAAAAAAAAAACCGTAAGGGGTACCACTGTCGTTTTTTTTTCGGGCCGAATTTTTGAGTTTCGATATCTCAACTCTGGAAGGGGCTCGAGCCTCCATTTTTGCACTCAGGTCTAAGTCTCATGGCCCTCTATCAGAATCCAGAGTTTTGGGAAGATTGGAGAAACTTAATTTTTCGCCCGAAAAAAAAAAACGTAAGGGGTACCACTGTCGTTTTTTTTTCGGGCTGAATTTTTGAGTTTCGATATCTCAACTCTGGAAGGGGCTAGAGCCTCCATTTTTGCACTCAGGTCTAAGTCTCATGGCCCTCTACCAGAATCCAAAGTTTTGGGAAGATTGGAGAAACTTAATTTTTCGCCCGAAAAAAAAAAAACGTAGGGGTACCACTGCCGTTTTTTTTTTTCGGCCTGAATTTTTGAGTTTCGATATATCAGCTCTGGAATGGGCTAGAGCCTCCATTTTTGCACTCAGGTCTAAGTCTCATGGCCCTCTATCAGAATCCAGAGTTTTGGGAAGATTGTACAAACTTAATTTTTCGCCCAAAAAAAAAAAAACGTAAGGGGTACCACTGTCGTTTTTTTTTCAGGCCGAATTTTTGAGTTTCGATATCTCAGCTCTGGAATGGGCTAGAGCCTCCATTTTTGCACTCAGGTCTAAGTCTCATGGCCCTCTATCAGAATCCAGAGTTTTGGGAAGATTTGAGAAACTTAATTTTTCGCCCGAAAAAAAAAACCGTAAGGGGTACCACTGTCGTTTTTTTTTCGGGCCGAATTTTTGAGTTTCGATATCTCAACTCTGGAAGGGGCTCGAGCCTCCATTTTTGCACTCAGGTCTAAGTCTCATGGCCCTCTATCAGAATCCAGAGTTTTGGGAAGATTGGAGAAACTTAATTTTTCGCCCGAAAAAAAAAAACGTAAGGGGTACCACTGTCGTTTTTTTTTCGGGCTAAATTTTTGAGTTTCGATATCTCAGCTCTGGAATGGGCTAGAGCCTCCATTTTTGCACTCAGGTCTAAGTCTCATGGCCCTCTATTAGAATCCAGAGTTTTGGGAAGATTGGAGAAACTTAATTTTTCGCCCGAAAAAAAAAAAACGTAAGGGGTACCACTGTCGTTTTTTTTTCGGGCTGAATTTTTGAGTTTCGATATCTCAGCTCTGGAAGGGGCTAGAGCCTCCATTTTTGCACTCAGGTCTAAGTCTCATGGCCCTCTATCAGAATCCAGAGTTTTGGGAAGATTGGAGAAACTTAATTTTTCGCCCGAAAAAAAAAACGTAAGGGGTACCACTGTCGTTTTTTTTTCGGGCCGAATTTTTGAGTTTCGATATCTCAACTCTGGAAGGGGCTAGAGCCTCCATTTTTGCACTCAGGTCTAAGTCTCATGGCCCTCTATCAGAATCCAGAGTTTTGGGAAGATTGGAGAAACTTAATTTTTCGCCCGAAAAAAACAAAACGTAAGGGGTACCACTGTCGTTTTTTTTTCGGGCTGAATTTTTAAGTTTCGATATCTCAACTCTGGAAGGGGCTCGAGCCTCCATTTTTGCACTCAGGTCTAAGTCTCATGGCCCTCTATTAGAATCCAGAGTTTTGGGAAGATTGGAGAAACTTAATTTTTCGCCATAAAAAAAAAACCGCAAGGGGTACCACTGTCGTTTTTTTTTTCGGGCTGAATTTTTGAGTTTCGAAATCTCAGCTCTGGAATGGGCTAGAGCCTCCATTTTTGCACTCAGGTCTAAGTCTCATGGCCCTCTATGAGAATCCAGAGTTTTGGGAAGATTGGAGAAACTTAATTTTTCACCCGAAAAAAAAAACCGTAAGGGGTACCACTGTCGTTTTTTTTTCGGGACGAATTTTTGAGTTTCGATATCTCAGCTCTGGAAGGGGCTAGAGCCTCCATTTTTGCACTCAGGTCTAAGTCTCATGGCCCTCTATCAGAATCCAGAGTTTTGGGAAGATTGGAGAAACTTAATTTTTCGCCCGAAAAAAAAAAACGTAAGGGGTACCACTGTCGTTTTTTTTTCGGGCTGAATTTTTGAGTTTCGATATCTCAACTCTGGAAGGGGCTAGAGCCTCCATTTTTGCACTCAGGTCTAAGTCTCATGGCCCTCTATGAGAATCCAGAGTTTTGGGAAGATTGGAGAAACTTAATTTTTCTCCCGAAAAAAAAAAACGTAAGGGGTACCACTGTCGTTTTTTTTTCGGGCCGAATTTTTGAGTTTCGATATCTTAGCTCTGGAAGGGGCTAGAGCCTCCATTTTTGCACTCAGGTCTAAGTCTCATGGCCCTCTACCAGAATCCAGAGTTTTGGGAAGATTTGAGAAACTTAATTTTCGCCCGAAAAAAAAAAAACGTAAGGGGTACCACTGTCGTTTTTTTTTTCGGGCTGAATTTTTGAGTTTCGATATCTCAGCTCTGGAATGGGCTAGAGCCTCCATTTTTGCACTCAGGTCTTAGTCTCATGACCCTCTATAAGAATCCAGAGTTTTGGGAAGATTGGAGAAACTTAATTTTTCGCCCGAAAAAAAAAAACGTAAGGGGTACCACTGTCGTTTTTTTTTCGGGCTGAATTTTTGAGTTTCGATATCTCAGCTCTGGAAGGGGCTAGAGCCTCCATTTTTGCACTCAGGTCTAAGTCTCATGGCCCTCTATCAGAATCCAGAGTTTTGGGAAGATTGGAGAAACTTAATTTTTCGCCCGAAAAAAAAAAACGTAAGGGGTACCACTGTCGTTTTTTTTTTTCGGGCTGAATTTTTGAGTTTCGATATCTCAACTCTGGAAGGGGCTAGAGCCTCCATTTTTGCACTCAGGTCTAAGTCTCATGGCCCTCTACCAGAATCCAGAGTTTTGGGAAGATTTGAGAAACTTAATTTTTCGCCCGAAAAAAAAAAACCGTAAGGGGTACCACTGTCGTTTTTTTTTCGGGCCGAATTTTTGAGTTTCGATATCTCAACTCTGGAAGGGGCTCGAGCCTCCATTTTTGCACTCAGGTCTAAGTCTCATGGCCCTCTATCAGAATCCAGAGTTTTGGGAAGATTGGAGAAACTTAATTTTTCGCCCGAAAAAAAAAAACGTAAGGGGTACCACTGTCGTTTTTTTTTCGGGCTGAATTTTTGAGTTTCGATATCTCAACTCTGGAAGGGGCTAGAGCCTCCATTTTTGCACTCAGGTCTAAGTCTCATGGCCCTCTACCAGAATCCAAAGTTTTGGGAAGATTGGAGAAACTTAATTTTTCGCCCGAAAAAAAAAAACGTAGGGGTACCACTGCCGTTTTTTTTTTTCGGCCTGAATTTTTGAGTTTCGATATATCAGCTCTGGAATGGGCTAGAGCCTCCATTTTTGCACTCAGGTCTAAGTCTCATGGCCCTCTATCAGAATCCAGAGTTTTGGGAAGATTGTACAAACTTAATTTTTCGCCCAAAAAAAAAAAAACGTAAGGGGTACCACTGTCGTTTTTTTTTCAGGCCGAATTTTTGAGTTTCGATATCTCAGCTCTGGAATGGGCTAGAGCCTCCATTTTTGCACTCAGGTCTAAGTCTCATGGCCCTCTATCAGAATCCAGAGTTTTGGGAAGATTTGAGAAACTTAATTTTTCGCCCGAAAAAAAAAACCGTAAGGGGTACCACTGTCGTTTTTTTTTCGGGCCGAATTTTTGAGTTTCGATATCTCAACTCTGGAAGGGGCTCGAGCCTCCATTTTTGCACTCAGGTCTAAGTCTCATGGCCCTCTATCAGAATCCAGAGTTTTGGGAAGATTGGAGAAACTTAATTTTTCGCCCGAAAAAAAAAAACGTAAGGGGTACCACTGTCGTTTTTTTTTCGGGCTGAATTTTTGAGTTTCGATATCTCAGCTCTGGAATGGGCTAGAGCCTCCATTTTTGCACTCAGGTCTAAGTCTCATGGCCCTCTATTAGAATCCAGAGTTTTGGGAAGATTGGAGAAACTTAATTTTTCGCCCGAAAAAAAAAAAACGTAAGGGGTACCACTGTCGTTTTTTTTTCGGGCTGAATTTTTGAGTTTCGATATCTCAGCTCTGGAAGGGGCTAGAGCCTCCATTTTTGCACTCAGGTCTAAGTCTCATGGCCCTCTATCAGAATCCAGAGTTTTGGGAAGATTGGAGAAACTTAATTTTTCGCCCGAAAAAAAAAACGTAAGGGGTACCACTGTCGTTTTTTTTTCGGGCCGAATTTTTGAGTTTCGATATCTCAACTCTGGAAGGGGCTAGAGCCTCCATTTTTGCACTCAGGTCTAAGTCTCATGGCCCTCTATCAGAATCCAGAGTTTTGGGAAGATTGGAGAAACTTAATTTTTCGCCCGAAAAAAACAAAACGTAAGGGGTACCACTGTCGTTTTTTTTTCGGGCTGAATTTTTAAGTTTCGATATCTCAGCTCTGGAATGGGCTAGAGCCTCCATTTTTGCACTCAGGTCTAAGTCTCATGGCCCTCTATTAGAATCCAGAGTTTTGGGAAGATTGGAGAAACTTAATTTTTCGCCATAAAAAAAAAACCGCAAGGGGTACCACTGTCGTTTTTTTTTTCGGGCTGAATTTTTGAGTTTCGAAATCTCAGCTCTGGAAGGGGCTAGAGCCTCCATTTTTGCACTCAGGTCTAAGTCTCATGGCCCTCTATCAGAATCCAGAGTTTTGGGAAGATTGGAGAAACTTAATTTTTCGCCCAAAAAAAAAAAACGTAAGGGGTACCACTGTCGTTTTTTTTTCGGGCCGAATTTTTGAGTTTCGATATCTCAGCTCTGGAATGGGCTAGAGCCTCCATTTTTGCACTCAGGTCTAAGTCTCATGGCCCTCTATGAGAATCCAGAGTTTTGGGAAGATTGGAGAAACTTAATTTTTCACCCGAAAAAAAAAACCGTAAGGGGTACCACTGTCGTTTTTTTTTCGGGACGAATTTTTGAGTTTCGATATCTCAGCTCTGGAAGGGGCTAGAGCCTCCATTTTTGCACTCAGGTCTAAGTCTCATGGCCCTCTATCAGAATCCAGAGTTTTGGGAAGATTGGAGAAACTTAATTTTTCGCCCGAAAAAAAAAAAACGTAAGGGGTACCACTGTCGTTTTTTTTTCGGGCTGAATTTTTGAGTTTCGATATCTCAACTCTGGAAGGGGCTAGAGCCTCCATTTTTGCACTCAGGTCTAAGTCTCATGGCCCTCTATGAGAATCCAGAGTTTTGGGAAGCTTGGAGAAACTTAATTTTTCTCCCGAAAAAAAAAAACGTAAGGGGTACCACTGTCGTTTTTTTTTCGGGCCGAATTTTTGAGTTTCGATATCTTAGCTCTGGAAGGGGCTAGAGCCTCCATTTTTGCACTCAGGTCTAAGTCTCATGGCCCTCTACAAGAATCCAGAGTTTTGGGAAGATTTGAGAAACTTAATTTTCGCCCGAAAAAAAAAAAACGTAAGGGGTACCACTGTCGTTTTTTTTTTCGGGCTGAATTTTTGAGTTTCGATATCTCAGCTCTGGAAGGGGCTAGAGCCTCCATTTTTGCACTCAGGTCTAAGTCTCATGGCCCTCTATCAGAATCCAGAGTTTTGGGAAGATTGGAGAAACTTAATTTTTCGCCCGAAAAAAACAAAACGTAAGGGGTACCACTGTCGTTTTTTTTTCGGGCTGAATTTTTAAGTTTCGATATCTCAGCTCTGGAATGGGCTAGAGCCTCCATTTTTGCACTCAGGTCTAAGTCTCATGGCCCTCTATTAGAATCCAGAGTTTTGGGAAGATTGGAGAAACTTAATTTTTCGCCATAAAAAAAAAACCGCAAGGGGTACCACTGTCGTTTTTTTTTTCGGGCTGAATTTTTGAGTTTCGAAATCTCAGCTCTGGAAGGGGCTAGAGCCTCCATTTTTGCACTCAGGTCTAAGTCTCATGGCCCTCTATCAGAATCCAGAGTTTTGGGAAGATTGGAGAAACTTAATTTTTCGCCCAAAAAAAAAAAAACGTAAGGGGTACCACTGTCGTTTTTTTTTCGGGCCGAATTTTTGAGTTTCGATATCTCAGCTCTGGAATGGGCTAGAGCCTCCATTTTTGCACTCAGGTCTAAGTCTCATGGCCCTCTATGAGAATCCAGAGTTTTGGGAAGATTGGAGAAACTTAATTTTTCACCCGAAAAAAAAAACCGTAAGGGGTACCACTGTCGTTTTTTTTTCGGGACGAATTTTTGAGTTTCGATATCTCAGCTCTGGAAGGGGCTAGAGCCTCCATTTTTGCACTCAGGTCTAAGTCTCATGGCCCTCTATCAGAATCCAGAGTTTTGGGAAGATTGGAGAAACTTAATTTTTCGCCCGAAAAAAAAAAAACGTAAGGGGTACCACTGTCGTTTTTTTTTCGGGCTGAATTTTTGAGTTTCGATATCTCAACTCTGGAAGGGGCTAGAGCCTCCATTTTTGCACTCAGGTCTAAGTCTCATGGCCCTCTATGAGAATCCAGAGTTTTGGGAAGCTTGGAGAAACTTAATTTTTCTCCCGAAAAAAAAAAACGTAAGGGGTACCACTGTCGTTTTTTTTTCGGGCCGAATTTTTGAGTTTCGATATCTTAGCTCTGGAAGGGGCTAGAGCCTCCATTTTTGCACTCAGGTCTAAGTCTCATGGCCCTCTACAAGAATCCAGAGTTTTGGGAAGATTTGAGAAACTTAATTTTCGCCCGAAAAAAAAAAAACGTAAGGGGTACCACTGTCGTTTTTTTTTTCGGGCTGAATTTTTGAGTTTCGATATCTCAGCTCTGGAATGGGCTAGAGCCTCCATTTTTGCACTCAGGTCTAAGTCTCATGACCCTCTATAAGAATCCAGAGTTTTGGGAAGATTGGAGAAACTTAATTTTTCGCCCGAAAAAAAAAACCGTAAGGGGTACCACTGTCGTTTTTTTTTCGGGCTGAATTTTTGAGTTTCGATATCTCAGCTCTGGAAGGGGCTAGAGCCTCCATTTTTGCACTCAGGTCTAAGTCTCATGGCCCTCTATCAGAATCCAGAGTTTTGGGAAGATTGGAGAAACTTAATTTTTCGCCCGAAAAAAAAAACGTAAGGGGTACCACTGTCGTTTTTTTTTCGGGCTGAATTTTTGAGTTTCGATATCTCAACTCTGGAAGGGGCTAGAGCCTCCATTTTTGCACTCAGGTCTAAGTCTCATGGCCCTCTACCAGAATCCAGAGTTTTGGGAAGATTTGAGAAACTTAATTTTTCGCCCGAAAAAAAAAAAACGTAAGGGGTACCACTGTCGTTTTTTTTTCGGGCCGAATTTTTGAGTTTCGATATCTCAACTCTGGAAGGGGCTCGAGCCTCCATTTTTGCACTCAGGTCTAAGTCTCATGGCCCTCTATCAGAATCCAGAGTTTTGGGAAGATTGGAGAAACTTAATTTTTCGCCCGAAAAAAAAAAACGTAAGGGGTACCACTGTCGTTTTTTTTTCGGGCTGAATTTTTGAGTTTCGATATCTCAGCTCTGGAATGGGCTAGAGCCTCCATTTTTGCACTCAGGTCTAAGTCTCATGGCCCTCTATTAGAATCCAGAGTTTTGGGAAGATTGGAGAAACTTAATTTTTCGCCCGAAAAAAAAAAACGTAAGGGGTACCACTGTCGTTTTTTTTTCGGGCTGAATTTTTGAGTTTCGATATCTCAGCTCTGGAAGGGGCTAGAGCCTCCATTTTTGCACTCAGGTCTAAGTCTCATGGCCCTCTATCAGAATCCAGAGTTTTGGGAAGATTGGAGAAACTTAATTTTTCGCCCGAAAAAAAAAAAAACGTAAGGGGTACCACTGTCGTTTTTTTTTCGGGCTGAATTTTTGAGTTTCGATATCTCAACTCTGGAAGGGGCTAGAGCCTCCATTTTTGCACTCAGGTCTAAGTCTCATGGCCCTCTACCAGAATTCAGAGTTTTGGGAAGATTGGAGAAACTTAATTTTTCGCCCGAAAAAAAAAACGTAGGGGTACCACTGTCGTTTTTTTTTTTCGGGCTGAATTTTTGAGTTTCGATATCTCAGCTCTGGAATGGGCTAGAGCCTCCATTTTTGCACTCAGGTCTAAGTCTCATGGCCCTCTATCAGAATCCAGAGTTTTGGGAAGATTTGAGAAACTTAATTTTTCGCCCGAAAAAAAAAAACCGTAAGGGGTACCACTGTCGTTTTTTTTTCGGGCCGAATTTTTGAGTTTCGATATCTCAACTCTGGAAGGGGCTAGAGCCTCCATTTTTGCACTCAGGTCTAAGTCTCATGGCCCTCTACCAGAATCCAGAGTTTTGGGAAGATTGTAGAAACTTAATTTTTTGCCCGAAAAAAAAAAACGTAAGGGGTACCACTGTCGTTTTTTTTTCGGGCCGAATTTTTGAGTTTCGATATCTCAACTCTGGAAGGGGCTAGAGCCTCCATTTTTGCACTCAGGTCTAAGTCTCATGGCCCTCTATCAGAATCCAGAGTTTTGGGAAGATTGGAGAAACTTAATTTTTCGCCCGAAAAAAAAAAAACGTAAGGGGTACCACTGTCGTTTTTTTTTCGGGCTGAATTTTTAAGTTTCGATATCTCAGCTCTGGAATGGGCTAGAGCCTCCATTTTTGCACTCAGGTCTAAGTCTCATGGCCCTCTATTAGAATCCAGAGTTTTGGGAAGATTGGAGAAACTTAATTTTTCGCCCAAAAAAAAAAACCGCAAGGGGTACCACTGTCGTTTTTTTTTCGGGCTGAATTTTTGAGTTTCGAAATCTCAGCTCTGGAAGGGGCTAGAGCCTCCATTTTTGCACTCAGGTCTAAGTCTCATGGCCCTCTATCAGAATCCAGAGTTTTGGGAAGATTGGAGAAACTTAATTTTTCGCCCGAAAAAAAAAAAGCATAAGGGGTACCACTGTCGTTTTTTTTTCGGGCCGAATTTTTGAGTTTCGATATCTCAGCTCTGGAATGGGCTAGAGCCTCCATTTTTGCACTCAGGTCTAAGTCTCATGGCCCTCTATCAGAATCCAGAGTTTTGGGAAGATTTGAGAAACTTAATTTTTCGCCCGAAAAAAAAAAACCGTAAGGGGTACCACTGTCGTTTTTTTTTCGGGCCGAATTTTTGAGTTTCGATATCTCAACTCTGGAAGGGGCTCGAGCCTCCATTTTTGCACTCAGGTCTAAGTCTCATGGCCCTCTATCAGAATCCAGAGTTTTGGGAAGATTGGAGAAACTTAATTTTTCGCCCGAAAAAAAAAAGCATAAGGGGTACCACTGTCGTTTTTTTTTCGGGCCGAATTTTTGAGTTTCGATATCTCAGCTCTGGAATGGGCTAGAGCCTCCATTTTTGCACTCAGGTCTAAGTCTCATGGCCCTCTATCAGAATCCAGAGTTTTGGGAAGATTTGAGAAACTTAATTTTTCGCCCGAAAAAAAAAAACCGTAAGGGGTACCACTGTCGTTTTTTTTCGGGCCGAATTTTTGAGTTTCGATATCTCAACTCTGGAAGGGGCTCGAGCCTCCATTTTTGCACTCAGGTCTAAGTCTCATGGCCCTCTATCAGAATCCAGAGTTTTGGGAAGATTGGAGAAACTTAATTTTTCACCCGAAAAAAAAAACGTAAGGGGTACCACTGTCGTTTTTTTTTCGGGCTGAATTTTTGAGTTTCGATATCTCAGCTCTGGAATGGGCTAGAGCCTCCATTTTTGCACTCAGGTCTAAGTCTCATGGCCCTCTATTAGAATCCAGAGTTTTGGGAAGATTGGAGAAACATAATTTTTCGCCCGAAAAAAAAAACGTAAGGGGTACCACTGTCGTTTTTTTTTCGGGCTGAATTTTTGAGTTTCGATATCTCAGCTCTGGAAGGGGCTAGAGCCTCCATTTTTGCACTCAGGTCTAAGTCTCATGGCCCTCTATCAGAATCCAGAGTTTTGGGAAGATTGGAGAAACTTAATTTTTCGCCCGAAAAAAAAAACGTAAGGGGTACCACTGTCGTTTTTTTTTCGGGCTGAATTTTTGAGTTTCGATATCTCAACTCTGGAAGGGGCTAGAGCCTCCATTTTTGCACTCAGGTCTAAGTCTCATGGCCCTCTACCAGAATCCAGAGTTTTGGGAAGATTGGAGAAACTTAATTTTTCGCCCGAAAAAAAAAAACGTAAGGGGTACCACTGTCGTTTTTTTTTCGGGCCGAATTTTTGAGTTTCGATATCTCAGCTCTGGAATGGGCTAGAGCCTCCATTTTTGCACTCAGGTCTAAGTCTCATGGCCCTCTACCAGAATCCAGAGTTTTGGGAAGATTGGAGAAACTTAATTTTTCGCCCGAAAAAAAAAAAACGTAAGGGGTACCACTGTCGTTTTTTTTTCGGGCTGAATTTTTGAGTTTCGATATCTCAACTCTGGAAGGGGCTAGAGCCTCCATTTTTGCACTCAGGTCTAAGTCTCATGGCCCTCTATGAGAATCCAGAGTTTTGGGAAGCTTGGAGAAACTTAATTTTTCTCCCGAAAAAAAAAAACGTAAGGGGTACCACTGTCGTTTTTTTTTCGGGCCGAATTTTTGAGTTTCGATATCTTAGCTCTGGAAGGGGCTAGAGCCTCCATTTTTGCACTCAGGTCTAAGTCTCATGGCCCTCTACAAGAATCCAGAGTTTTGGGAAGATTTGAGAAACTTAATTTTCGCCCGAAAAAAAAAAAAACGTAAGGGGTACCACTGTCGTTTTTTTTTTCGGGCTGAATTTTTGAGTTTCGATATCTCAGCTCTGGAATGGGCTAGAGCCTCCATTTTTGCACTCAGGTCTAAGTCTCATGACCCTCTATAAGAATCCAGAGTTTTGGGAAGATTGGAGAAACTTAATTTTTCGCCCGAAAAAAAAAACCGTAAGGGGTACCACTGTCGTTTTTTTTTCGGGCTGAATTTTTGAGTTTCGATATCTCAGCTCTGGAAGGGGCTAGAGCCTCCATTTTTGCACTCAGGTCTAAGTCTCATGGCCCTCTATCAGAATCCAGAGTTTTGGGAAGATTGGAGAAACTTAATTTTTCGCCCGAAAAAAAAAAAACGTAAGGGGTACCACTGTCGTTTTTTTTTCGGGCTGAATTTTTAAGTTTCGATATCTCAGCTCTGGAATGGGCTAGAGCCTCCATTTTTGCACTCAGGTCTAAGTCTCATGGCCCTCTATTAGAATCCAGAGTTTTGGGAAGATTGGAGAAACTTAATTTTTCGCCCAAAAAAAAAAACCGCAAGGGGTACCACTGTCGTTTTTTTTTCGGGCTGAATTTTTGAGTTTCGAAATCTCAGCTCTGGAAGGGGCTAGAGCCTCCATTTTTGCACTCAGGTCTAAGTCTCATGGCCCTCTATCAGAATCCAGAGTTTTGGGAAGATTGGAGAAACTTAATTTTTCGCCCGAAAAAAAAAAGCATAAGGGGTACCACTGTCGTTTTTTTTTCGGGCCGAATTTTTGAGTTTCGATATCTCAGCTCTGGAATGGGCTAGAGCCTCCATTTTTGCACTCAGGTCTAAGTCTCATGGCCCTCTATCAGAATCCAGAGTTTTGGGAAGATTTGAGAAACTTAATTTTTCGCCCGAAAAAAAAAACCGTAAGGGGTACCACTGTCGTTTTTTTTTCGGGCCGAATTTTTGAGTTTCGATATCTCAACTCTGGAAGGGGCTCGAGCCTCCATTTTTGCACTCAGGTCTAAGTCTCATGGCCCTCTATCAGAATCCAGAGTTTTGGGAAGATTGGAGAAACTTAATTTTTCGCCCGAAAAAAAAAAGCATAAGGGGTACCACTGTCGTTTTTTTTTCGGGCCGAATTTTTGAGTTTCGATATCTCAGCTCTGGAATGGGCTAGAGCCTCCATTTTTGCACTCAGGTCTAAGTCTCATGGCCCTCTATCAGAATCCAGAGTTTTGGGAAGATTTGAGAAACTTAATTTTTCGCCCGAAAAAAAAAAACCGTAAGGGGTACCACTGTCGTTTTTTTTTCGGGCCGAATTTTTGAGTTTCGATATCTCAACTCTGGAAGGGGCTCGAGCCTCCATTTTTGCACTCAGGTCTAAGTCTCATGGCCCTCTATCAGAATCCAGAGTTTTGGGAAGATTGGAGAAACTTAATTTTTCACCCGAAAAAAAAAACGTAAGGGGTACCACTGTCGTTTTTTTTTCGGGCTGAATTTTTGAGTTTCGATATCTCAGCTCTGGAATGGGCTAGAGCCTCCATTTTTGCACTCAGGTCTAAGTCTCATGGCCCTCTATTAGAATCCAGAGTTTTGGGAAGATTGGAGAAACATAATTTTTCGCCCGAAAAAAAAAACGTAAGGGGTACCACTGTCGTTTTTTTTTCGGGCTGAATTTTTGAGTTTCGATATCTCAGCTCTGGAAGGGGCTAGAGCCTCCATTTTTGCACTCAGGTCTAAGTCTCATGGCCCTCTATCAGAATCCAGAGTTTTGGGAAGATTGGAGAAACTTAATTTTTCGCCCGAAAAAAAAAACGTAAGGGGTACCACTGTCGTTTTTTTTTCGGGCTGAATTTTTGAGTTTCGATATCTCAACTCTGGAAGGGGCTAGAGCCTCCATTTTTGCACTCAGGTCTAAGTCTCATGGCCCTCTACCAGAATCCAGAGTTTTGGGAAGATTGGAGAAACTTAATTTTTCGCCCGAAAAAAAAAAACGTAAGGGGTACCACTGTCGTTTTTTTTTCGGGCCGAATTTTTGAGTTTCGATATCTCAGCTCTGGAATGGGCTAGAGCCTCCATTTTTGCACTCAGGTCTAAGTCTCATGGCCCTCTACCAGAATCCAGAGTTTTGGGAAGATTGGAGAAACTTAATTTTTCGCCCGAAAAAAAAAAACGTAAGGGGTACCACTGTCGTTTTTTTTTCGGGCTGAATTTTTGAGTTTCGATATCTCAACTCTGGAAGGGGCTAGAGCCTCCATTTTTGCACTCAGGTCTAAGTCTCATGGCCCTCTATGAGAATCCAGAGTTTTGGGAAGCTTGGAGAAACTTAATTTTTCTCCCGAAAAAAAAAAACGTAAGGGGTACCACTGTCGTTTTTTTTTCGGGCCGAATTTTTGAGTTTCGATATCTTAGCTCTGGAAGGGGCTAGAGCCTCCATTTTTGCACTCAGGTCTAAGTCTCATGGCCCTCTACAAGAATCCAGAGTTTTGGGAAGATTTGAGAAACTTAATTTTCGCCCGAAAAAAAAAAAACGTAAGGGGTACCACTGTCGTTTTTTTTTTCGGGCTGAATTTTTGAGTTTCGATATCTCAGCTCTGGAATGGGCTAGAGCCTCCATTTTTGCACTCAGGTCTAAGTCTCATGACCCTCTATAAGAATCCAGAGTTTTGGGAAGATTGGAGAAACTTAATTTTTCGCCCGAAAAAAAAAACCGTAAGGGGTACCACTGTCGTTTTTTTTTCGGGCTGAATTTTTGAGTTTCGATATCTCAGCTCTGGAAGGGGCTAGAGCCTCCATTTTTGCACTCAGGTCTAAGTCTCATGGCCCTCTATCAGAATCCAGAGTTTTGGGAAGATTGGAGAAACTTAATTTTTCGCCCGAAAAAAAAAAACGTAAGGGGTACCACTGTCGTTTTTTTTTCGGGCTGAATTTTTGAGTTTCGATATCTCAACTCTGGAAGGGGCTAGAGCCTCCATTTTTGCACTCAGGTCTAAGTCTCATGGCCCTCTACCAGAATCCAGAGTTTTGGGAAGATTTGAGAAACTTAATTTTTCGCCCGAAAAAAAAAAACGTAAGGGGTACCACTGTCGTTTTTTTTTCGGGCCGAATTTTTGAGTTTCGATATCTCAACTCTGGAAGGGGCTCGAGCCTCCATTTTTGCACTCAGGTCTAAGTCTCATGGCCCTCTATCAGAATCCAGAGTTTTGGGAAGATTGGAGAAACTTAATTTTTCGCCCGAAAAAAAAAAACGTAAGGGGTACCACTGTCGTTTTTTTTTCGGGCTGAATTTTTGAGTTTCGATATCTCAGCTCTGGAATGGGCTAGAGCCTCAATTTTTGCACTCAGGTCTAAGTCTCATGGCCCTCTATTAGAATCCAGAGTTTTGGGAAGATTGGAGAAACTTAATTTTTCGCCCGAAAAAAAAAACGTAAGGGGTACCACTGTCGTTTTTTTTTCGGGCTGAATTTTTGAGTTTCGATATCTCAGCTCTGGAAGGGGCTAGAGCCTCCATTTTTGCACTCAGGTCTAAGTCTCATGGCCCTCTATCAGAATCCAGAGTTTTGGGAAGATTGGAGAAACTTAATTTTTCGCCCGAAAAAAAAAAAACGTAAGGGGTACCACTGTCGTTTTTTTTTCGGGCTGAATTTTTGAGTTTCGATATCTCAACTCTGGAAGGGGCTAGAGCCTCCATTTTTGCACTCAGGTCTAAGTCTCATGGCCCTCTACCAGAATTCAGAGTTTTGGGAAGATTGGAGAAACTTAATTTTTCGCCCGAAAAAAAAAAAACGTAGGGGTACCACTGTCAATTTTTTTTTTTCGGGCTGAATTTTTGAGTTTCGATATATCAGCTCTGGAATGGGCTAGAGCCTCCATTTTTGCACTCAGGTCTAAGTCTCATGGCCCTCTATCAGAATCCAGAGTTTTGGGAAGATTGTACAAACTTAATTTTTCGCCCAAAAAAAAAAAACGTAAGGGGTACCACTGTCGTTTTTTTTTTCAGGCCGAATTTTTGAGTTTCGATATCTCAGCTCTGGAATGGGCTAGAGCCTCCATTTTTGCACTCAGGTCTAAGTCTCATGGCCCTCTATCAGAATCCAGAGTTTTGGGAAGATTTGAGAAACTTAATTTTTCGCCCGAAAAAAAAAACCGTAAGGGGTACCACTGTCGTTTTTTTTTCGGGCCGAATTTTTGAGTTTCGATATCTCAACTCTGGAAGGGGCTCGAGCCTCCATTTTTGCACTCAGGTCTAAGTCTCATGGCCCTCTATCAGAATCCAGAGTTTTGGGAAGATTGGAGAAACTTAATTTTTCGCCCGAAAAAAAAAACGTAAGGGGTACCACTGTCGTTTTTTTTTCGGGCTGAATTTTTGAGTTTCGATATCTCAGCTCTGGAATGGGCTAGAGCCTCCATTTTTGCACTCAGGTCTAAGTCTCATGGCCCTCTATTAGAATCCAGAGTTTTGGGAAGATTGGAGAAACTTAATTTTTCGCCCGAAAAAAAAAAACGTAAGGGGTACCACTGTCGTTTTTTTTTCGGGCTGAATTTTTGAGTTTCGATATCTCAGCTCTGGAAGGGGCTAGAGCCTCCATTTTTGCACTCAGGTCTAAGTCTCATGGCCCTCTATCAGAATCCAGAGTTTTGGGAAGATTGGAGAAACTTAATTTTTCGCCCGAAAAAAAAAAACGTAAGGGGTACCACTGTCGTTTTTTTTTCGGGCTGAATTTTTGAGTTTCGATATCTCAGCTCTGGAAGGGGCTAGAGCCTCCATTTTTGCACTCAGGTCTAAGTCTTATGGCCCTCTATCAGAATCCAGAGTTTTGGGAAGATTGGAGAAACTTAATTTTTCGCCCGAAAAAAAAAACGTAAGGGGTACCACTGTCGTTTTTTTTTTCGGGCTGAATTTTTGAGTTTCGATATCTCAACTCTCGAAGTGGCTAGAGCCTCCATTTTTGCACTCAGGTCTAAGTCTCATGGCCCTCTACCAGAATCCAGAGTTTTGGGAAGATTGGAGAAACTTAATTTTTCGCCCGAAAAAAAAAAACGTAAGGGGTACCACTGTCGTTTTTTTTTTTCGGGCTGAATTTTTGAGTTTCGATATATCAGCTCTGGAATGGGCTAGAGCCTCCATTTTTGCACTCAGGTCTAAGTCTCATGGCCATCTATCAGAATCCAGAGTTTTGGGAAGATTGTACAAACTTAATTTTTCGCCAAAAAAAAAAAAACGTAAGGGGTACCACTGTCGTTTTTTTTTCAGGCCGAATTTTTGAGTTTCGATATCTCAGCTCTGGAATGGGCTAGAGCCTCCATTTTTGCACTCAGGTCTAAGTCTCATGGCCCTCTATCAGAATCCAGAGTTTTGGGAAGATTGTACAAACTAAATTTTTCGCCCGAAAAAAAAAAACGTAAGGGGTACCACTGTGGTTTTTTTTTAGGCAGAATTTTTTAGTTTCGATATCTCAACTCTGGAAGGGGCTAGAGCCTCCATTTTTGCACTCAGGTCTAAGTCTCATGGCCCTCTATCAGAATCCAGAGTTTTGGGAAGATTGTAGAAACTTAATTTTTTGCCCGAAAAAAAAAAACGTAAGGGGTACCACTGTCGTTTTTTTTTCGGGCCGAATTTTTGAGTTTCGATATCTCAACTCTGGAAGGGGCTAGAGCCTCCATTTTTGCACTCAGGTCTAAGTCTCATGGCCCTCTATCAGAATCCAGAGTTTTGGGAAGATTGGAGAAACTTAATTTTTCGCCCGAAAAAAAAAAAACGTAAGGGGTACCACTGTCGTTTTTTTTTCGGGCTGAATTTTTAAGTTTCGATATCTCAGCTCTGGAATGGGCTAGAGCCTCCATTTTTGCACTCAGGTCTAAGTCTCATGGCCCTCTATCAGAATCCAGAGTTTTGGGAAGATTGGAGAAACTTAATTTTTCGCCCGAAAAAAAAAAAACGTAAGGGGTACCACTGTCGTTTTTTTTTCGGGCTGAATTTTTGAGTTTCGATATCTCAACTCTGGAAGGGGCTAGAGCCTCCATTTTTGCACTCAGGTCTAAGTCTCATGGCCCTCTACCAGAATTCAGAGTTTTGGGAAGATTGGAGAAACTTAATTTTTCGCCCGAAAAAAAAAAACGTAGGGGTACCACTGTCGTTTTTTTTTTTCGGGCTGAATTTTTGAGTTTCGATATATCAGCTCTGGAATGGGCTAGAGCCTCCATTTTTGCACTCAGGTCTAAGTCTCATGGCCCTCTATCAGAATCCAGAGTTTTGGGAAGATTGTACAAACTTAATTTTTCGCCCAAAAAAAAAAAAACGTAAGGGGTACCACTGTCGTTTTTTTTTTCAGGCCGAATTTTTGAGTTTCGATATCTCAGCTCTGGAATGGGCTAGAGCCTCCATTTTTGCACTCAGGTCTAAGTCTCATGGCCCTCTATCAGAATCCAGAGTTTTGGGAAGATTTGAGAAACTTAATTTTTCGCCCGAAAAAAAAAACCGTAAGGGGTACCACTGTCGTTTTTTTTTCGGGCCGAATTTTTGAGTTTCGATATCTCAACTCTGGAAGGGGCTCGAGCCTCCATTTTTGCACTCAGGTCTAAGTCTCATGGCCCTCTATCAGAATCCAGAGTTTTGGGAAGATTGGAGAAACTTAATTTTTCGCCCGAAAAAAAAAACGTAAGGGGTACCACTGTCGTTTTTTTTTCGGGCTGAATTTTTGAGTTTCGATATCTCAGCTCTGGAATGGGCTAGAGCCTCCATTTTTGCACTCAGGTCTAAGTCTCATGGCCCTCTATTAGAATCCAGAGTTTTGGGAAGATTGGAGAAACTTAATTTTTCGCCCGAAAAAAAAAAACGTAAGGGGTACCACTGTCGTTTTTTTTTCGGGCTGAATTTTTGAGTTTCGATATCTCAGCTCTGGAAGGGGCTAGAGCCTCCATTTTTGCACTCAGGTCTAAGTCTCATGGCCCTCTATCAGAATCCAGAGTTTTGGGAAGATTGGAGAAACTTAATTTTTCGCCCGAAAAAAAAAAACGTAAGGGGTACCACTGTCGTTTTTTTTTCGGGCTGAATTTTTGAGTTTCGATATCTCAGCTCTGGAAGGGGCTAGAGCCTCCATTTTTGCACTCAGGTCTAAGTCTTATGGCCCTCTATCAGAATCCAGAGTTTTGGGAAGATTGGAGAAACTTAATTTTTCGCCCGAAAAAAAAAACGTAAGGGGTACCACTGTCGTTTTTTTTTTCGGGCTGAATTTTTGAGTTTCGATATCTCAACTCTCGAAGTGGCTAGAGCCTCCATTTTTGCACTCAGGTCTAAGTCTCATGGCCCTCTACCAGAATCCAGAGTTTTGGGAAGATTGGAGAAACTTAATTTTTCGCCCGAAAAAAAAAAACGTAAGGGGTACCACTGTCGTTTTTTTTTTTTCGGGCTGAATTTTTGAGTTTCGATATATCAGCTCTGGAATGGGCTAGAGCCTCCATTTTTGCACTCAGGTCTAAGTCTCATGGCCATCTATCAGAATCCAGAGTTTTGGGAAGATTGTACAAACTTAATTTTTCGCCAAAAAAAAAAAAACGTAAGGGGTACCACTGTCGTTTTTTTTTCAGGCCGAATTTTTGAGTTTCGATATCTCAGCTCTGGAATGGGCTAGAGCCTCCATTTTTGCACTCAGGTCTAAGTCTCATGGCCCTCTATCAGAATCCAGAGTTTTGGGAAGATTGTACAAACTAAATTTTTCGCCCGAAAAAAAAAAACGTAAGGGGTACCACTGTGGTTTTTTTTTAGGCAGAATTTTTTAGTTTCGATATCTCAACTCTGGAAGGGGCTAGAGCCTCCATTTTTGCACTCAGGTCTAAGTCTCATGGCCCTCTATCAGAATCCAGAGTTTTGGGAAGATTGTAGAAACTTAATTTTTTGCCCGAAAAAAAAAAACGTAAGGGGTACCACTGTCGTTTTTTTTTCGGGCCGAATTTTTGAGTTTCGATATCTCAACTCTGGAAGGGGCTAGAGCCTCCATTTTTGCACTCAGGTCTAAGTCTCATGGCCCTCTATCAGAATCCAGAGTTTTGGGAAGATTGGAGAAACTTAATTTTTCGCCCGAAAAAAAAAAAACGTAAGGGGTACCACTGTCGTTTTTTTTTCGGGCTGAATTTTTAAGTTTCGATATCTCAGCTCTGGAATGGGCTAGAGCCTCCATTTTTGCACTCAGGTCTAAGTCTCATGGCCCTCTATTAGAATCCAGAGTTTTGGGAAGATTGGAGAAACTTAATTTTTCGCCCAAAAAAAAAAACCGCAAGGGGTACCACTGTCGTTTTTTTTTTTTCGGGCTGAATTTTTGAGTTTCGATATATCAGCTCTGGAATGGGCTAGAGCCTCCATTTTTGCACTCAGGTCTAAGTCTCATGGCCATCTATCAGAATCCAGAGTTTTGGGAAGATTGTACAAACTTAATTTTTCGCCAAAAAAAAAAAAAACGTAAGGGGTACCACTGTCGTTTTTTTTTCAGGCCGAATTTTTGAGTTTCGATATCTCAGCTCTGGAATGGGCTAGAGCCTCCATTTTTGCACTCAGGTCTAAGTCTCATGGCCCTCTATCAGAATCCAGAGTTTTGGGAAGATTGTACAAACTAAATTTTTCGCCCGAAAAAAAAAAACGTAAGGGGTACCACTGTGGTTTTTTTTTAGGCAGAATTTTTTAGTTTCGATATCTCAACTCTGGAAGGGGCTAGAGCCTCCATTTTTGCACTCAGGTCTAAGTCTCATGGCCCTCTATCAGAATCCAGAGTTTTGGGAAGATTGTAGAAACTTAATTTTTTGCCCGAAAAAAAAAAACGTAAGGGGTACCACTGTCGTTTTTTTTTCGGGCCGAATTTTTGAGTTTCGATATCTCAACTCTGGAAGGGGCTAGAGCCTCCATTTTTGCACTCAGGTCTAAGTCTCATGGCCCTCTATCAGAATCCAGAGTTTTGGGAAGATTGGAGAAACTTAATTTTTCGCCCGAAAAAAAAAAAACGTAAGGGGTACCACTGTCGTTTTTTTTTCGGGCTGAATTTTTAAGTTTCGATATCTCAGCTCTGGAATGGGCTAGAGCCTCCATTTTTGCACTCAGGTCTAAGTCTCATGGCCCTCTATTAGAATCCAGAGTTTTGGGAAGATTGGAGAAACTTAATTTTTCGCCCAAAAAAAAAAACCGCAAGGGGTACCACTGTCGTTTTTTTTTCGGGCTGAATTTTTGAGTTTCGAAATCTCAGCTCTGGAAGGGGCTAGAGCCTCCATTTTTGCACTCAGGTCTAAGTCTCATGGCCCTCTATCAGAATCCAGAGTTTTGGGAAGATTGGAGAAACTTAATTTTTCGCCCGAAAAAAAAAAAGCATAAGGGGTACCACTGTCGTTTTTTTTTCGGGCCGAATTTTTGAGTTTCGATATCTCAGCTCTGGAATGGGCTAGAGCCTCCATTTTTGCACTCAGGTCTAAGTCTCATGGCCCTCTATCAGAATCCAGAGTTTTGGGAAGATTTGAGAAACTTAATTTTTCGCCCGAAAAAAAAAAACCGTAAGGGGTACCACTGTCGTTTTTTTTTCGGGCCGAATTTTTGAGTTTCGATATCTCAACTCTGGAAGGGGCTCGAGCCTCCATTTTTGCACTCAGGTCTAAGTCTCATGGCCCTCTATCAGAATCCAGAGTTTTGGGAAGATTGGAGAAACTTAATTTTTCGCCCGAAAAAAAAAAAGCATAAGGGGTACCACTGTCGTTTTTTTTTCGGGCCGAATTTTTGAGTTTCGATATCTCAGCTCTGGAATGGGCTAGAGCCTCCATTTTTGCACTCAGGTCTAAGTCTCATGGCCCTCTATCAGAATCCAGAGTTTTGGGAAGATTTGAGAAACTTAATTTTTCGCCCGAAAAAAAAAAACCGTAAAGGGGTACCACTGTCGTTTTTTTTTCGGGCCGAATTTTTGAGTTTCGATATCTCAACTCTGGAAGGGGCTCGAGCCTCCATTTTTGCACTCAGGTCTAAGTCTCATGGCCCTCTATCAGAATCCAGAGTTTTGGGAAGATTGGAGAAACTTAATTTTTCGCCCGAAAAAAAAAACGTAAGGGGTACCACTGTCGTTTTTTTTTCGGGCTGAATTTTTGAGTTTCGATATCTCAGCTCTGGAATGGGCTAGAGCCTCCATTTTTGCACTCAGGTCTAAGTCTCATGGCCCTCTATTAGAATCCAGAGTTTTGGGAAGATTGGAGAAACATAATTTTTCGCCCGAAAAAAAAAACGTAAGGGGTACCACTGTCGGTTTTTTTTCGGGCTGAATTTTTGAGTTTCGATATCTCAGCTCTGGAAGGGGCTAGAGCCTCCATTTTTGCACTCAGGTCTAAGTCTCATGGCCCTCTATCAGAATCCAGAGTTTTGGGAAGATTGGAGAAACTTAATTTTTCGCCCGAAAAAAAAAACGTAAGGGGTACCACTGTCGTTTTTTTTTCGGGCTGAATTTTTGAGTTTCGATATCTCAACTCTAAAAGGGGCTAGAGCCTCCATTTTTGCACTCAGGTCTAAGTCTCATGGCCCTCTACCAGAATCCAGAGTTTTGGGAAGATTGGAGAAACTTAATTTTTCGCCCGAAAAAAAAAAACGTAAGGGGTACCACTGTCGTTTTTTTTTTTTCGGGCTGAATTTTTGAGTTTCGATATATCAGCTCTGGAATGGGCTAGAGCCTCCATTTTTGCACTCAGGTCTAAGTCTCATGGCCCTCTATCAGAATCCAGAGTTTTGGGAAGATTGTACAAACTTAATTTTTCGCCCAAAAAAAAAAAAAACATAAGGGGTACCACTGTCGTTTTTTTTTCAGGCCGAATTTTTGAGTTTCGATATCTCAGCTCTGGAATGGGCTAGAGCCTCCATTTTTGCACTCAGGTCTAAGTCTCATGGCCCTCTATCAGAATCCAGAGTTTTGGGAAGATTGTACAAACTTAATTTTTCGCCCGAAAAAAAAAACGTAAGGGGTACCACTGTCGTTTTTTTTTCAGGCCGAATTTTTGAGTTTCGATATCTCAACTCTGGAAGGGGCTAGAGCCTCCATTTTTGCACTCAGGTCTAAGTCTCATGGCCCTCTATCAGAATCCAGAGTTTTGGGAAGATTGTAGAAACTTAATTTTTTGCCCGAAAAAAAAAAACGTAAGGGGTACCACTGTCGTTTTTTTTTCGGGCCGAATTTTTGAGTTTCGATATCTCAACTCTGGAAGGGGCTAGAGCCTCCATTTTTGCACTCAGGTCTAAGTCTCATGGCCCTCTATCAGAATCCAGAGTTTTGGGAAGATTGGAGAAACTTAATTTTTCGCCCCAAAAAAAAAACCGCAAGGGGTACCACTGTCGTTTTTTTTTCGGGCTGAATTTTTGAGTTTCGAAATCTCAGCTCTGGAAGGGGCTAGAGCCTCCATTTTTGCACTCAGGTCTAAGTCTCATGGCCCTCTATCAGAATCCAGAGTTTTGGGAAGATTGGAGAAACTTAATTTTTCGCCCGAAAAAAAAAAAGCGTAAGGGGAACCACTGTCGTTTTTTTTTCGGGCTGAATTTTTGAGTTTCGATATCTAAACTCTGGAAGGGGCTAGAGCCTCCATTTTTGCACTCAGGTCTAAGTCTCATGGCCCTCTACCAGAATCCAGAGTTTTGGGAAGATTGGAGAAACTTAATTTTTCGCCCAAAAAAAAAAAAAACGTAAGGGGTACCACTGTCGTTTTTTTTTTCGGGCCGAATTTTGGAGTTTCGATATCTCAGCTCTGGAATGGGCTAGAGCCTCCATTTTTGCACTCAGGCCTAAGTCTCATGGCCCTCTATGAGAATCCAGAGTTTTGGGAAGATTGGAGAAACTTAATTTTTCGCCCGAAAAAAAAAAAACGTAAGGGGTACCACTGTCGTTTTTTTTTCGGGCTGAATTTTTGAGTTTCGATATCTCAGCTCTGGAATGGGCTAGAGCCTCCATTTTTGCACTCAGGTCTAAGTCTCATGGCCCTCTATTAGAATCCAGAGTTTTGGGAAGATTGGAGAAACTTAATTTTTCGCCCGAAAAAAAAAAACGTAAGGGGTACCACTGTCGTTTTTTTTTCGGGCTGAATTTTTGAGTTTCGATATCTCAGCTCTGGAAGGGGCTAGAGCCTCCATTTTTGCACTCAGGTCTAAGTCTCATGGCCCTCTATCAGAATCCAGAGTTTTGGGAAGATTGGAGAAACTTAATTTTTCGCCCGAAAAAAAAAAACGTAAGGGGTACCACTGTCGTTTTTTTTTCGGGCTGAATTTTTGAGTTTCGATATCTCAACTCTGGAAGGGGCTAGAGCCTCCATTTTTGCACTCAGGTCTAAGTCTCATGGCCCTCTACCAGAATCCAGAGTTTTGGGAAGATTGGAGAAACTTAATTTTTCGCCCGAAAAAAAAAACGTAAGGGGTACCACTGTCGTTTTTTTTTTTCGGGCTGAATTTTTGAGTTTCGATATATCAGCTCTGGAATGGGCTAGAGCCTCCATTTTTGCACTCAGGTCTAAGTCTCATGGCCCTCTATCAGAATCCAGAGTTTTGGGAAGATTGTACAAACTTAATTTTTCGCCCAAAAAAAAAAAAAACGTAAGGGGTACCACTGTCGTTTTTTTTTCAGGCCGAATTTTTGAGTTTCGATATCTCAGCTCTGGAAGGGGCTAGAGCCTCCATTTTTGCACTCAGGTCTAAGTCTCATGGCCCTCTATCAGAATCCAGAGTTTTGGGAAGATTGTAGAAACTTAATTTTTTGCCCGAAAAAAAAAAAAAAACGTAAGGGGTACCACTGTCGTTTTTTTTTCGGGCCGAATTTTTGAGTTTCGATATCTCAACTCTGGAAGGGGCTAGAGCCTCCATTTTTGCACTCAGGTCTAAGTCTCATGGCCCTCTATCAGAATCCAGAGTTTTGGGAAGATTGGAGAAACTTAATTTTTCGCCCGAAAAAAAAAAACGTAAGGGGTACCACTGTCGTTTTTTTTTCGGGCTGAATTTTTAAGTTTCGATATCTCAGCTCTGGAATGGGCTAGAGCCTCCATTTTTGCACTCAGGTCTAAGTCTCATGGCCCTCTATTAGAATCCAGAGTTTTGGGAAGATTGGAGAAACTTAATTTTTCGCCCAAAAAAAAACCCGCAAGGGGTACCACTGTCGTTTTTTTTTCGGGCTGAATTTTTGAGTTTCGATATCTCAACTCTGGAAGGGGCTAGAGCCTCCATTTTTGCACTCAGGTCTAAGTCTCATGGCCCTCTACCAGAATCCAGAGTTTTGGGAAGATTGGAGAAACTTAATTTTTCGCCCAAAAAAAAAAAAAACCGTAAGGGGTACCACTGTCGTTTTTTTTTCGGGCCGAATTTTTGAGTTTCGATATATCAGCTCTGGAATGGGCTAGAGCCTCCATTTTTGCACGCAGGTCTAAGTCTCATGGCCCTCTATGAGAATCCAGAGTTTTGGGAAGATTGGAGAAACTTAATTTTTCGCCCGAAAAAAAAAAACGTAAGGGGTACCACTGTCGTTTTTTTTTCGGGCCGAATTTTTGAGTTTCGATATCTCAGCTCTGGAAGGGGCTAGAGCCTCCATTTTTGCACTCAGGTCTAAGTCTCATGGCCCTCTATCAGAATCCAGAGTTTTGGGAAGATTGTAGAAACTTAATTTTTTGCCCGAAAAAAAAAAAAACGTAAGGGGTACCACTGTCGTTTTTTTTTCGGGCTGAATTTTTGAGTTTCGATATCTCAGCTCTGGAATGGGCTAGAGCCTCCATTTTTGCACTCAGGTCTAAGTCTCATGGCCCTCTATTAGAATCCAGAGTTTTGGGAAGATTGGAGAAACTTAATTTTTCGCCCAAAAAAAAAAAAACGTAAGGGGTACCACTGTCGTTTTTTTTTCGGGCTGAATTTTTGAGTTTCGAAATCTCAGCTCTGGAAGGGGCTAGAGCCTCCATTTTTGCACTCAGGTCTAAGTCTCATGGCCCTCTATCAGAATCCAGAGTTTTGGGAAGATTGGAGAAACTTAATTTTTCGCCCGAAAAAAAAAAAGGTAAGGGGTACCACTGTCGTTTTTTTTTCGGGCTGAATTTTTGAGTTTCGATATCTCAACTCTGGAAGAGGCTAGAGCCTCCATTGTTGCACTCAGGTCTAAGTCTCATGGCCCTCTATCAGAATCCAGAGTTTTGGGAAGATTGGAGAAACTTAATTTTTCGCCCGAAAAAAAAAAACGTAAGGGGTACCACTGTCGTTTTTTTTTTCAGGCCGAAATTTTTGAGTTTCGATATCTCAGCTCTGGAAGGGGCTAGAGCCTCCGTTTTTGCACTCAGGTCTAAGTCTCATGGCCCTTTATCAGAATCCAGAGTTTTGGGAAGATTGTACAAACTTAATTTTTCGCCCAAAAAAAAAAACGTAAGGGGTACCACTGTCGTTTTTTTTTTCAGGCCGAATTTTTGAGTTTCGATATCTCAACTCTGGAATGGGCTAGAGCCTCCATTTTTGCACTCAGGTCTAAGTCTCATGGCCCTCTATCAGAATCCAGAGTTTTGGGAAGATTGGAGAAACTTAATTTTTCGCCCAGAAAAAAAAAACGTAAGGGGTACCACTGTCGTTTTTTTTTCGGGCTGAATTTTTGAGTTTCGATATCTCAGCTCTGGAATGGGCTAGAGCCTCCATTTTTGCACTCAGGTCTAAGTCTCATGGCCCTCTATTAGAATCCAGAGTTTTGGGAAGATTGGAGAAACTTAATTTTTCGCCCCAAAAAAAAAAACGTAAGGGGTACCACTGTCGTTTTTTTTTCGGGCCGAATTTTTGAGTTTCGATATCTCAACTCTGGAAGGGGCTAGAGCCTCCATTTTTGCACTCAGGTCTAAGTCTCATGGCCCTCTATCAGAATCCAGAGTTTTGGGAAGATTGGAGAAACTTAATTTTTCGCCCAGAAAAAAAAACGTAAGGGGTACCACTGTCGTTTTTTTTTCGGGCTGAATTTTTGAGTTTCGATATCTCAGCTCTGGAATGGGCTAGAGCCTCCATTTTTGCACTCAGGTCTAAGTCTCATGGCCCTCTATCAGAATCCAGAGTTTTGGGAAGATTGGAGAAACTTAATTTTTCGCCCGAAAAAAAAAAAGGTAAGGGGTACCACTGTCGTTTTTTTTTTCGGGCTGAATTTTTGAGTTTCGATATCTCAGCTCTGGAATGGGCTAGAGCCTCCATTTTTGCACTCAGGTCTAAGTCTCATGGCCCTCTATTAGAATCCAGAGTTTTGGGAAGATTGGAGAAACTTAATTTTTCGCCCGAAAAAAAAAAACGTAAGGGGTACCACTGTCGTTTTTTTTTCGGGCTGAATTTTTGAGTTTCGATATCTCAGCTCTGGAATGGGCTAGAGCCTCCATTTTTGCACTCAGGTCTAAGTCTCATGGCCCTCTATTAGAATCCAGAGTTTTGGGAAGATTGGAGAAACTTAATTTTTCGCCCAAAAAAAAAAAAACGTAAGGGGTACCACTGTCGTTTTTTTTTCGGGCTGAATTTTTGAGTTTCGAAATCTCAGCTCTGGAAGGGGCTAGAGCCTCCATTTTTGCACTCAGGTCTAAGTCTCATGGCCCTCTATCAGAATCCAGAGTTTTGGGAAGATTGTACAAACTTAATTTTTCGCCCAAAAAAAAAAAACGTAAGGGGTACCACTGTCGTTTTTTTTTTCAGGCCGAATTTTTGAGTTTCGATATCTCAACTCTGGAATGGGCTAGAGCCTCCATTTTTGCACTCAGGTCTAAGTCTCATGGCCCTCTATCAGAATCCAGAGTTTTGGGAAGATTGGAGAAACTTAATTTTTCGCCCAGAAAAAAAAAACGTAAGGGGTACCACTGTCGTTTTTTTTTCGGGCTGAATTTTTGAGTTTCGATATCTCAGCTCTGGAATGGGCTAGAGCCTCCATTTTTGCACTCAGGTCTAAGTCTCATGGCCCTCTATTAGAATCCAGAGTTTTGGGAAGATTGGAGAAACTTAATTTTTCGCCCCCCAAAAAAAAACGTAAGGGGTACCACTGTCGTTTTTTTTTCGGGCCGAATTTTTGAGTTTCGATATCTCAACTCTGGAACGGGCTAGAGCCTCCATTTTTGCACTCAGGTCTAAGTCTCATGGCCCTCTATCAGAATCCAGAGTTTTGGGAAGATTGGAGAAACTTAATTTTTCGCCCAGAAAAAAAAACGTAAGGGGTACCACTGTCGTTTTTTTTTCGGGCTGAATTTTTGAGTTTCGATATCTCAGCTCTGGAATGGGCTAGAGCCTCCATTTTTGCACTCAGGTCTAAGTCTCATGGCCCTCTATCAGAATCCAGAGTTTTGGGAAGATTGGAGAAACTTAATTTTTCGCCCGAAAAAAAAAAAAGGTAAGGGGTACCACTGTCGTTTTTTTTTTCGGGCTGAATTTTTGAGTTTCGATATCTCAGCTCTGGAATGGGCTAGAGCCTCCATTTTTGCACTCAGGTCTAAGTCTCATGGCCCTCTATTAGAATCCAGAGTTTTGGGAAGATTGGAGAAACTTAATTTTTCGCCCGAAAAAAAAAAACGTAAGGGGTACCACTGTCGTTTTTTTTTCGGGCTGAATTTTTGAGTTTCGATATCTCAGCTCTGGAAGGGGCTAGAGCCTCCATTTTTGCACTCAGGTCTAAGTCTCATGGCCCTCTATCAGAATCCAGAGTTTTGGGAAGATTGGAGAAACTTAATTTTTCGCCCGAAAAAAAAAAACGTAAGGGGTACCACTGTCGTTTTTTTTTCGGGCTGAATTTTTGAGTTTCGATATCTCAACTCTGGAAGGGGCTAGAGCCTCCATTTTTGCACTCAGGTCTAAGTCTCATGGCCCTCTACCAGAATCCAGAGTTTTGGGAAGATTGGAGAAACTTAATTTTTCGCCCGAAAAAAAAAAACGTAAGGGGTACCACTGTCGTTTTTTTTTTTTCGGGCTGAATTTTTGAGTTTCGATATATCAGCTCTGGAATGGGCTAGAGCCTCCATTTTTGCACTCAGGTCTAAGTCTCATGGCCCTCTATCAGAATCCAGAGTTTTGGGAAGATTGTATAAACTTAATTTTTCGCCCAAAAAAAAAAAAAAACGTAAGGGGTACCACTGTCGTTTTTTTTTCAGGCCGAATTTTTGAGTTTCGATATCTCAGCTCTGGAATGGGCTAGAGCCTCCATTATTGCACTCAGGTCTAAGTCTCATGGCCCTCTATCAGAATCCAGAGTTTTGGGAAGATTGTACAAACTTAATTTTTCACCCGAAAAAAAAAAACGTAAGGGGTACCACTGTCGTTTTTTTTTCAGGCCGAATTTTTGAGTTTCGATATCTCAACTCTGGAAGGGGCTAGAGCCTCCATTTTTGCACTCAGGTCTAAGTCTCATGGCCCTCTATCAGAATCCAAAGTTTTGGGAAGATTGTAGAAACTTAATTTTTTGCCCGAAAAAAAAAAAAACGTAAGGGGTACCACTGTCGTTTTTTTTTTGGGCCGAATTTTTGAGTTTCGATATCTCAACTCTGGAAGGGGCTAGAGCCTCCATTTTTGCACTCAGGTCTAAGTCTCATGGCCCTCTATCAGAATCCAGAGTTTTGGGAAGATTGGAGAAACTTAATTTTTCGCCCGAAAAAAAAACGTAAGGGGTACCACTGTCGTTTTTTTTTCGGGCTGAATTTTTAAGTTTCGATATCTCAGCTCTGGAATGGGCTAGAGCCTCCATTTTTGCACTCAGGTCTAAGTCTCATGGCCCTCTATTAGAATCCAGAGTTTTGGGAAGATTGGAGAAACTTAATTTTTCGCCCGAAAAAAAAAAACGTAAGGGGTACCACTGTCGTTTTTTTTTCGGGCTGAATTTTTGAGTTTCGATATCTCAGCTCTGGAAGGGGCTAGAGCCTCCATTTTTGCACTCAGGTCTAAGTCTCATGGCCCTCTATCAGAATCCAGAGTTTTGGGAAGATTGGAGAAACTTAATTTTTCGCCCGAAAAAAAAAACGTAAGGGGTACCACTGTCGTTTTTTTTTCGGGCTGAATTTTTGAGTTTCGATATCTCAACTCTGGAAGGGGCTAGAGCCTCCATTTTTGCACTCAGGTCTAAGTCTCATGGCCCTCTACCAGAATCCAGAGTTTTGGGAAGATTGGAGAAACTTAATTTTTCGCCCGAAAAAAAAAAACGTAAGGGGTACCACTGTCGTTTTTTTTTTTCGGGCTGAATTTTTGAGTTTCGATATATCAGCTCTGGAATGGGCTAGAGCCTCCATTTTTGCACTCAGGTCTAAGTCTCATGGCCCTCTATCAGAATCCAGAGTTTTGGGAAGATTGTACAAACTTAATTTTTCGCCCAAAAAAAAAAAAAAACGTAAGGGGTACCACTGTCGTTTTTTTTTCAGGCCGAATTTTTGAGTTTCGATATCTCAGCTCTGGAAGGGGCTAGAGCCTCCATTTTTGCACTCAGGTCTAAGTCTCATGGCCCTCTATCAGAATCCAGAGTTTTGGGAAGATTGTAGAAACTTAATTTTTTGCCCGAAAAAAAAAAAAAAAACGTAAGGGGTACCACTGTCGTTTTTTTTTCGGGCCGAATTTTTGAGTTTCGATATCTCAACTCTGGAAGGGGCTAGAGCCTCCATTTTTGCACTCAGGTCTAAGTCTCATGGCCCTCTATCAGAATCCAGAGTTTTGGGAAGATTGGAGAAACTTAATTTTTCGCCCGAAAAAAAAAAACGTAAGGGGTACCACTGTCGTTTTTTTTTCGGGCTGAATTTTTAAGTTTCGATATCTCAGCTCTGGAATGGGCTAGAGCCTCCATTTTTGCACTCAGGTCTAAGTCTCATGGCCCTCTATTAGAATCCAGAGTTTTGGGAAGATTGGAGAAACTTAATTTTTCGCCCAAAAAAAAACCCGCAAGGGGTACCACTGTCGTTTTTTTTTCGGGCTGAATTTTTGAGTTTCGATATCTCAACTCTGGAAGGGGCTAGAGCCTCCATTTTTGCACTCAGGTCTAAGTCTCATGGCCCTCTACCAGAATCCAGAGTTTTGGGAAGATTGGAGAAACTTAATTTTTCGCCCAAAAAAAAAAAAAACCGTAAGGGGTACCACTGTCGTTTTTTTTTCGGGCCGAATTTTTGAGTTTCGATATATCAGCTCTGGAATGGGCTAGAGCCTCCATTTTTGCACGCAGGTCTAAGTCTCATGGCCCTCTATGAGAATCCAGAGTTTTGGGAAGATTGGAGAAACTTAATTTTTCGCCCGAAAAAAAAAAACGTAAGGGGTACCACTGTCGTTTTTTTTTCGGGCCGAATTTTTGAGTTTCGATATCTCAGCTCTGGAAGGGGCTAGAGCCTCCATTTTTGCACTCAGGTCTAAGTCTCATGGCCCTCTATCAGAATCCAGAGTTTTGGGAAGATTGTAGAAACTTAATTTTTTGCCCGAAAAAAAAAAAACGTAAGGGGTACCACTGTCGTTTTTTTTTCGGGCTGAATTTTTGAGTTTCGATATCTCAGCTCTGGAATGGGCTAGAGCCTCCATTTTTGCACTCAGGTCTAAGTCTCATGGCCCTCTATTAGAATCCAGAGTTTTGGGAAGATTGGAGAAACTTAATTTTTCGCCCAAAAAAAAAAAAACGTAAGGGGTACCACTGTCGTTTTTTTTTCGGGCTGAATTTTTGAGTTTCGAAATCTCAGCTCTGGAAGGGGCTAGAGCCTCCATTTTTGCACTCAGGTCTAAGTCTCATGGCCCTCTATCAGAATCCAGAGTTTTGGGAAGATTGGAGAAACTTAATTTTTCGCCCGAAAAAAAAAAAGGTAAGGGGTACCACTGTCGTTTTTTTTTCGGGCTGAATTTTTGAGTTTCGATATCTCAACTCTGGAAGAGGCTAGAGCCTCCATTGTTGCACTCAGGTCTAAGTCTCATGGCCCTCTATCAGAATCCAGAGTTTTGGGAAGATTGGAGAAACTTAATTTTTCGCCCGAAAAAAAAAAACGTAAGGGGTACCACTGTCGTTTTTTTTTTCAGGCCGAAATTTTTGAGTTTCGATATCTCAGCTCTGGAAGGGGCTAGAGCCTCCGTTTTTGCACTCAGGTCTAAGTCTCATGGCCCTTTATCAGAATCCAGAGTTTTGGGAAGATTGTACAAACTTAATTTTTCGCCCAAAAAAAAAAACGTAAGGGGTACCACTGTCGTTTTTTTTTTCAGGCCGAATTTTTGAGTTTCGATATCTCAACTCTGGAATGGGCTAGAGCCTCCATTTTTGCACTCAGGTCTAAGTCTCATGGCCCTCTATCAGAATCCAGAGTTTTGGGAAGATTGGAGAAACTTAATTTTTCGCCCAGAAAAAAAAAACGTAAGGGGTACCACTGTCGTTTTTTTTTCGGGCTGAATTTTTGAGTTTCGATATCTCAGCTCTGGAATGGGCTAGAGCCTCCATTTTTGCACTCAGGTCTAAGTCTCATGGCCCTCTATTAGAATCCAGAGTTTTGGGAAGATTGGAGAAACTTAATTTTTCGCCCCAAAAAAAAAAAACGTAAGGGGTACCACTGTCGTTTTTTTTTCGGGCCGAATTTTTGAGTTTCGATATCTCAACTCTGGAAGGGGCTAGAGCCTCCATTTTTGCACTCAGGTCTAAGTCTCATGGCCCTCTATCAGAATCCAGAGTTTTGGGAAGATTGGAGAAACTTAATTTTTCGCCCAGAAAAAAAAACGTAAGGGGTACCACTGTCGTTTTTTTTTCGGGCTGAATTTTTGAGTTTCGATATCTCAGCTCTGGAATGGGCTAGAGCCTCCATTTTTGCACTCAGGTCTAAGTCTCATGGCCCTCTATCAGAATCCAGAGTTTTGGGAAGATTGGAGAAACTTAATTTTTCGCCCGAAAAAAAAAAAAGGTAAGGGGTACCACTGTCGTTTTTTTTTTCGGGCTGAATTTTTGAGTTTCGATATCTCAGCTCTGGAATGGGCTAGAGCCTCCATTTTTGCACTCAGGTCTAAGTCTCATGGCCCTCTATTAGAATCCAGAGTTTTGGGAAGATTGGAGAAACTTAATTTTTCGCCCGAAAAAAAAAAACGTAAGGGGTACCACTGTCGTTTTTTTTTCGGGCTGAATTTTTGAGTTTCGATATCTCAGCTCTGGAATGGGCTAGAGCCTCCATTTTTGCACTCAGGTCTAAGTCTCATGGCCCTCTATTAGAATCCAGAGTTTTGGGAAGATTGGAGAAACTTAATTTTTCGCCCAAAAAAAAAAAAACGTAAGGGGTACCACTGTCGTTTTTTTTTCGGGCTGAATTTTTGAGTTTCGAAATCTCAGCTCTGGAAGGGGCTAGAGCCTCCATTTTTGCACTCAGGTCTAAGTCTCATGGCCCTCTATCAGAATCCAGAGTTTTGGGAAGATTGTACAAACTTAATTTTTCGCCCAAAAAAAAAAAACGTAAGGGGTACCACTGTCGTTTTTTTTTTCAGGCCGAATTTTTGAGTTTCGATATCTCAACTCTGGAATGGGCTAGAGCCTCCATTTTTGCACTCAGGTCTAAGTCTCATGGCCCTCTATCAGAATCCAGAGTTTTGGGAAGATTGGAGAAACTTAATTTTTCGCCCAGAAAAAAAAAACGTAAGGGGTACCACTGTCGTTTTTTTTTCGGGCTGAATTTTTGAGTTTCGATATCTCAGCTCTGGAATGGGCTAGAGCCTCCATTTTTGCACTCAGGTCTAAGTCTCATGGCCCTCTATTAGAATCCAGAGTTTTGGGAAGATTGGAGAAACTTAATTTTTCGCCCCCCAAAAAAAAACGTAAGGGGTACCACTGTCGTTTTTTTTTCGGGCCGAATTTTTGAGTTTCGATATCTCAACTCTGGAACGGGCTAGAGCCTCCATTTTTGCACTCAGGTCTAAGTCTCATGGCCCTCTATCAGAATCCAGAGTTTTGGGAAGATTGGAGAAACTTAATTTTTCGCCCAGAAAAAAAAACGTAAGGGGTACCACTGTCGTTTTTTTTTCGGGCTGAATTTTTGAGTTTCGATATCTCAGCTCTGGAATGGGCTAGAGCCTCCATTTTTGCACTCAGGTCTAAGTCTCATGGCCCTCTATCAGAATCCAGAGTTTTGGGAAGATTGGAGAAACTTAATTTTTCGCCCGAAAAAAAAAAAAGGTAAGGGGTACCACTGTCGTTTTTTTTTTCGGGCTGAATTTTTGAGTTTCGATATCTCAGCTCTGGAATGGGCTAGAGCCTCCATTTTTGCACTCAGGTCTAAGTCTCATGGCCCTCTATTAGAATCCAGAGTTTTGGGAAGATTGGAGAAACTTAATTTTTCGCCCGAAAAAAAAAAACGTAAGGGGTACCACTGTCGTTTTTTTTTCGGGCTGAATTTTTGAGTTTCGATATCTCAGCTCTGGAAGGGGCTAGAGCCTCCATTTTTGCACTCAGGTCTAAGTCTCATGGCCCTCTATCAGAATCCAGAGTTTTGGGAAGATTGGAGAAACTTAATTTTTCGCCCGAAAAAAAAAAACGTAAGGGGTACCACTGTCGTTTTTTTTTCGGGCTGAATTTTTGAGTTTCGATATCTCAACTCTGGAAGGGGCTAGAGCCTCCATTTTTGCACTCAGGTCTAAGTCTCATGGCCCTCTACCAGAATCCAGAGTTTTGGGAAGATTGGAGAAACTTAATTTTTCGCCCGAAAAAAAAAAACGTAAGGGGTACCACTGTCGTTTTTTTTTTTTCGGGCTGAATTTTTGAGTTTCGATATATCAGCTCTGGAATGGGCTAGAGCCTCCATTTTTGCACTCAGGTCTAAGTCTCATGGCCCTCTATCAGAATCCAGAGTTTTGGGAAGATTGTATAAACTTAATTTTTCGCCCAAAAAAAAAAAAAACGTAAGGGGTACCACTGTCGTTTTTTTTTCAGGCCGAATTTTTGAGTTTCGATATCTCAGCTCTGGAATGGGCTAGAGCCTCCATTATTGCACTCAGGTCTAAGTCTCATGGCCCTCTATCAGAATCCAGAGTTTTGGGAAGATTGTACAAACTTAATTTTTCACCCGAAAAAAAAAACGTAAGGGGTACCACTGTCGTTTTTTTTTCAGGCCGAATTTTTGAGTTTCGATATCTCAACTCTGGAAGGGGCTAGAGCCTCCATTTTTGCACTCAGGTCTAAGTCTCATGGCCCTCTATCAGAATCCAAAGTTTTGGGAAGATTGTAGAAACTTAATTTTTTGCCCGAAAAAAAAAAAAACGTAAGGGGTACCACTGTCGTTTTTTTTTTGGGCCGAATTTTTGAGTTTCGATATCTCAACTCTGGAAGGGGCTAGAGCCTCCATTTTTGCACTCAGGTCTAAGTCTCATGGCCCTCTATCAGAATCCAGAGTTTTGGGAAGATTGGAGAAACTTAATTTTTCGCCCGAAAAAAAAACGTAAGGGGTACCACTGTCGTTTTTTTTTCGGGCTGAATTTTTAAGTTTCGATATCTCAGCTCTGGAATGGGCTAGAGCCTCCATTTTTGCACTTAGGTCTAAGTCTCATGTCCCTCTATCAGAATCCAGAGTTTTGGGAAGATTGGAGAAACTTAATTTTTCGCCCAAAAAAAAAAAAAACGTAAGGGGTACCACTGTCGTTTTTTTTTCGGGCCGAATTTTTGAGTTTCGATATCTCAGCTCTGGAATGGGCTAGAGCCTCCATTTTTGCACGCAGGTCTAAGTCTCATGGCCCTCTATGAGAATCCAGAGTTTTGGGAAGATTGGAGAAACTTAATTTTTCGCCCGAAAAAAAAAAACGTAAGGGGTACCACTGTCGTTTTTTTTTCGGGCCGAATTTTTGAGTTTCGATATCTCAGCTCTGGAAGGGGCTAGAGCCTCCATTTTTGCACTCAGGTCTAAGTCTCATGGCCCTCTATCAGAATCCAGAGTTTTGGGAAGATTGTAGAAACTTAATTTTTTGCCCGAAAAAAAAAAACGTAAGGGGTACCACTGTCGTTTTTTTTTCGGGCTGAATTTTTGAGTTTCGATATCTCAGCTCTGGAATGGGCTAGAGCCTCCATTTTTGCACTCAGGTCTAAGTCTCATGGCCCTCTATTAGAATCCAGAGTTTTGGGAAGATTGGAGAAACTTAATTTTTCGCCCAAAAAAAAAAAAACGTAAGGGGTACCACTGTCGTTTTTTTTTTCGGGCTGAATTTTTGAGTTTCGAAATCTCAGCTCTGGAAGGGGCTAGAGCCTCCATTTTTGCACTCAGGTCTAAGTCTCATGGCCCTCTATCAGAATCCAGAGTTTTGGGAAGATTGGAGAAACTTAATTTTTCGCCCGAAAAAAAAAAAGGTAAGGGGTACCACTGTCGTTTTTTTTTCGGGCTGAATTTTTGAGTTTCGATATCTCAACTCTGGAAGAGGCTAGAGCCTCCATTTTTGCACTCAGGTCTAAGTCTCATGGCCCTCTATCAGAATCCAGAGTTTTGGGAAGATTGGAGAAACTTAATTTTTCGCCCGAAAAAAAAAAACGTTAGGGGTACCACTGTCGTTTTTTATTTCAGGCCGAATTTTTGAGTTTCGATATCTCAGCTCTGGAAGGGGCTAGAGCCTCCATTTTTGCACTCAGGTCTAAGTCTCATGGCCCTTTATCAGAATCCAGAGTTTTGGGAAGATTGTACAAACTTAATTTTTCGCCCAAAAAAAAAAAACGTAAGGGGTACCACTGTCGTTTTTTTTTCAGGCCGAATTTTTGAGTTTCGATATCTCAACTCTGGAATGGGTTAGAGCCTCCATTTTTGCACTCAGGTCTAAGTCTCATGGCCCTCTATCAGAATCCAGAGTTTTGGGAAGATTGTAGAAACTTAATTTTTTGCCCGAAAAAAAAAAAACGTAAGGGGTACCACTGTCGTTTTTTTTTTCGGGCCGAATTTTTGAGTTTCAATATCTCAACTCTGGAAGGGGCTAGAGCCTCCATTTTTGCACTCAGGTCTAAGTCTCATGGCCCTCTATCAGAATCCAGAGTTTTGGGAAGATTGGAGAAACTTAATTTTTCGCCCAGAAAAAAAAACGTAAGGGGTACCACTGTCGTTTTTTTTTCGGGCCGAATTTTTGAGTTTCGAAATCTCAGCTCTGGAAGGGGCTAGAGCCTCCATTTTTGCACTTAGGTCTAAGTCTCATGGCCCTCTATCAGAATCCAGAGTTTTGGGAAGATTGGAGAAACTTAATTTTTCGCCCGAAAAAAAAAAAAGGTAAGGGGTACCACTGTCGTTTTTTTTTCGGGCTGAATTTTTGAGTTTCGATATCTCAGCTCTGGAATGGGCTAGAGCCTCCATTTTTGCACTCAGGTCTAAGTCTCATGGCCCTCTATTAGAATCCAGAGTTTTGGGAAGATTGGAGAAACTTAATTTTTCGCCCGAAAAAAAAAAACGTAAGGGGTACCACTGTCGTTTTTTTTTCGGGCTGAATTTTTGAGTTTCGATATCTCAGCTCTGGAAGGGGCTAGAGCCTCCATTTTTGCACTCAGGTCTAAGTCTCATGGCCCTCTATCAGAATCCAGAGTTTTGGGAAGATTGGAGAAACTTAATTTTTCGCCCGAAAAAAAAAAACGTAAGGGGTACCACTGTCGTTTTTTTTTCGGGCTGAATTTTTGAGTTTCGATATCTCAACTCTGGAAGGGGCTAGAGCCTCCATTTTTGCACTCAGGTCTAAGTCTCATGGCCCTCTACCAGAATCCAGAGTTTTGGGAAGATTGGAGAAACTTAATTTTTCGCCCAAAAAAAAAAAAAAACGTAAGGGGTACCACTGTCGTTTTTTTTTTCGGGCCGAATTTTTGAGTTTCGATATCTCAGCTCTGGAATGGGCTAGAGCCTCCATTTTTGCACTCAGGTCTAAGTCTCATGGCCCTCTATGAGAATCCAGAGTTTTGGGAAGATTGGAGAAACTTAATTTTTCGCCCGAAAAAAAAAAACGTAAGGGGTACCACTGTCGTTTTTTTTTCGGGCCGAATTTTTGAGTTTCGATATCTCAACTCTGGAAGGGGCTCGAGCCTCCATTTTTGCACTCAGGTCTAAGTCTCATGGCCCTCTATCAGAATCCAGAGTTTTGGGAAGATTGGAGAAACTTAATTTTTCGCCCGAAAAAAAAAAACGTAAGGGGTACCACTGTCGGTTTTTTTTCGGGCTGAATTTTTGAGTTTCGATATCTCAGCTCTGGAATGGGCTAGAGCCTCCATTTTTGCACTCAGGTCTAAGTCTCATGGCCCTCTATTAGAATCCAGAGTTTTGGGAAGATTGGAGAAACTTAATTTTTCGCCCGAAAAAAAAAAACGTAAGGGGTACCACTGTCGTTTTTTTTTCGGGCTGAATTTTTGAGTTTCGATATCTCAGCTCTGGAAGGGGCTAGAGCCTCCATTTTTGCACTCAGGTCTAAGTCTCATGGCCCTCTATCAGAATCCAGAGTTTTGGGAAGATTGGAGAAACTTAATTTTTCGCCCGAAAAAAAAAAACGTAAGGGGTACCACTGTCGTTTTTTTTTCGGGCTGAATTTTTGAGTTTCGATATCTCAACTCTGGAAGGGGCTAGAGCCTCCATTTTTGCACTCAGGTCTAAGTCTCATGGCCCTCTACCAGAATCCAGAGTTTTGGGAAGATTGGAGAAACTTAATTTTTCGCCCGAAAAAAAAAAACGTAAGGGGTACCACTGTCGTTTTTTTTTTTTCGGGCTGAATTTTTGAGTTTCGATATATCAGCTCTGGAATGGGCTAGAGCCTCCATTTTTGCACTCAGGTCTAAGTCTCATGGCCCTCTATCAGAATCCAGAGTTTTGGGAAGATTGTACAAACTTAATTTTTCGCCCCAAAAAAAAAAAAACGTAAGGGGTACCACTGTCGTTTTTTTTTCAGGCCGAATTTTTGAGTTTCGATATCTCAGCTCTGGAAGGGGCTAGAGCCTCCATTTTTGCACTCAGGTCTAAGTCTCATGGCCCTCTATCAGAATCCAGAGTTTTGGGAAGATTGGAGAAACTTAATTTTTCGCCCGAAAAAAAAAAACGTAAGGGGTACCACTGTCGTTTTTTTTTCGGGCTGAATTTTTAAGTTTCGATATCTCAGCTCTGGAATGGGCTAGAGCCTCCATTTTTGCACTCAGGTCTAAGTCTCATGGCCCTCTATTAGAATCCAGAGTTTTGGGAAGATTGGAGAAACTTAATTTTTCGCCCAAAAAAAAAAAACGCAAGGGGTACCACTGTCGTTTTTTTTTCGGGCTGAATTTTTGAGTTTCGATATCTCAACTCTGGAAGGGGCTAGAGCCTCAATTTTTGCACTCAGGTCTAAGTCTCATGGCCCTCTACCAGAATCCAGAGTTTTGGGAAGATTGGAGAAACTTAATTTTTCGCCCAAAAAAAAAAAAAACGTAAGGGGTACCACTGTCGTTTTTTTTTCGGGCCGAATTTTTGAGTTTCGATATCTCAGCTCTGGAATGGGCTAGAGCCTCCATTTTTGCACTCAGGTCTAAGTCTCATGGCCCTCCATCAGAATCCAGAGTTTTGGGAAGATTGGAGAAACTTAATTTTTCGCCCGAAAAAAAAAAACGTAAGGGGTACCACTGTCGGTTTTTTTTCGGGCTGAATTTTTGAGTTTCGATATCTCAGCTCTGGAATGGGCTAGAGCCTCCATTTTTGCACTCAGGTCTAAGTCTCATGGCCCTCTATTAGAATCCAGAGTTTTGGGAAGATTGGAGAAACTTAATTTTTCGCCCGAAAAAAAAAAACGTAAGGGGTACCACTGTCGTTTTTTTTTCGGGCTGAATTTTTGAGTTTCGATATCTCAGCTCTGGAAGGGGCTAGAGCCTCCATTTTTGCACTCAGGTCTAAGTCTCATGGCCCTCTATCAGAATCCAGAGTTTTGGGAAGATTGGAGAAACTTAATTTTTCGCCCGAAAAAAAAAAAGGAAATGGGTACCACTGTCGTTTTTTTTTCGGGCTGAATTTTTGAGTTTCGATATCTCAACTCTGGAAGGGGCTAGAGCCTCCATTTTTGCACTCAGGTCTAAGTCTCATGGCCCTCTACCAGAATCCAGAGTTTTGGGAAGATTGGAGAAACTTAATTTTTCGCCCGAAAAAAAAAAACGTAAGGGGTACCACTGTCGTTTTTTTTTTTTCGGGCTGAATTTTTGAGTTTCGATATATCAGCTCTGGAATGGGCTAGAGCCTCCATTTTTGCACTCAGGTCTAAGTCTCATGGCCCTCTATCAGAATCCAGAGTTTTGGGAAGATTGTACAAACTTAATTTTTCGCCCCAAAAAAAAAAAAACGTAAGGGGTACCACTGTCGTTTTTTTTTCAGGCCGAATTTTTGAGTTTCGATATCTCAGCTCTGGAAGGGGCTAGAGCCTCCATTTTTGCACTCAGGTCTAAGTCTCATGGCCCTCTATCAGAATCCAGAGTTTTGGGAAGATTGGAGAAACTTAATTTTTCGCCCGAAAAAAAAAAACGTAAGGGGTACCACTGTCGTTTTTTTTTCGGGCTGAATTTTTAAGTTTCGATATCTCAGCTCTGGAATGGGCTAGAGCCTCCATTTTTGCACTCAGGTCTAAGTCTCATGGCCCTCTATTAGAATCCAGAGTTTTGGGAAGATTGGAGAAACTTAATTTTTCGCCCAAAAAAAAAAACCGCAAGGGGTACCACTGTCGTTTTTTTTTCGGGCTGAATTTTTGAGTTTCGATATCTCAACTCTGGAAGGGGCTAGAGCCTCAATTTTTGCACTCAGGTCTAAGTCTCATGGCCCTCTATCAGAATCCAGAGTTTTGGGAAGATTGTACAAACTTAATTTTTCGCCCCAAAAAAAAAAAAACGTAAGGGGTACCACTGTCGTTTTTTTTTTCAGGCCGAATTTTTGAGTTTCGATATCTCAGCTCTGGAAGGGGCTAGAGCCTCCATTTTTGCACTCAGGTCTAAGTCTCATGGCCCTCTATCAGAATCCAGAGTTTTGGGAAGATTGGAGAAACTTAATTTTTCGCCCGAAAAAAAAAAACGTAAGGGGTACCACTGTCGTTTTTTTTTCGGGCTGAATTTTTAAGTTTCGATATCTCAGCTCTGGAATGGGCTAGAGCCTCCATTTTTGCACTCAGGTCTAAGTCTCATGGCCCTCTATTAGAATCCAGAGTTTTGGGAAGATTGGAGAAACTTAATTTTTCGCCCAAAAAAAAAAACCGCAAGGGGTACCACTGTCGTTTTTTTTTCGGGCTGAATTTTTGAGTTTCGATATCTCAACTCTGGAAGGGGCTAGAGCCTCAATTTTTGCACTCAGGTCTAAGTCTCATGGCCCTCTACCAGAATCCAGAGTTTTGGGAAGATTGGAGAAACTTAATTTTTCGCCCAAAAAAAAAAAAACGTAAGGGGTACCACTGTCGTTTTTTTTTCGGGCCGAATTTTTGAGTTTCGATATCTCAGCTCTGGAATGGGCTAGAGCCTCCATTTTTGCAAGCAGGTCTAAGTCTCATGGCCCTCTATGAGAATCCAGAGTTTTGGGCAGATTGGAGAAACTTAATTTTTTGCCCGAAAAAAAAAAAACGTAAGGGGTACCACTGTCGTTTTTTTTTCGGGCTGAATTTTTGAGTTTCGATATCTCAACTCTGGAATGGGCTAGAGCCTCCATTTTTGCACTCAGGTCTAAGTCTCATGGCCCTCTATCAGAATCCAGAGTTTTGGGAAGATTGGAGAAACTTAATTTTTCGCCCAGAAAAAAAAAACGTAAGGGGTACCACTGTCGTTTTTTTTCGGGCTGAATTTTTGAGTTTCGATATCTCAGCTCTGGAAGGGGCTAGAGCCTCCGTTTTTGCACTCAGGTCTAAGTCTCATGGCCCTTTATCAGAATCCAGAGTTTTGGGAAGATTGTACAAACTTAATTTTTCGCCCAAAAAAAAAAAACGTAAGGGGTACCACTGTCGTTTTTTTTTTCAGGCCGAATTTTTGAGTTTCGATATCTCAACTCTGGAATGGGCTAGAGCCTCCATTTTTGCACTCAGGTCTAAGTCTCATGGCCCTCTATCAGAATCCAGAGTTTTGGGAAGATTGGAGAAACTTAATTTTTCGCCCAGAAAAAAAAAACGTAAGGGGTACCACTGTCGTTTTTTTTTCGGGCTGAATTTTTGAGTTTCGAGATCTCAGCTCTGGAATGGGCTAGAGCCTCCATTTTTGCACTCAGGTCTAAGTCTCATGGCCCTCTATTAGAATCCAGAGTTTTGGGAAGATTGGAGAAACTTAATTTTTCGCCCAAAAAAAAAAAACGTAAGGGGTACCACTGTCGTTTTTTTTTCGGGCCGAATTTTTGAGTTTCGATATCTCAGCTCTGGAAGGGGCTAGAGCCTCCATTTTTGCACTCAGGTCTAAGTCTCATGGCCCTCTATCAGAATCCAGAGTTTTGGGAAGATTGGAGAAACTTAATTTTTCGCCCGAAAAAAAAAAACGTAAGGGGTACCACTGTCGTTTTTTATTTCAGGCCGAATTTTTGAGTTTCGATATCTCAGCTCTGGAAGGGGCTAGAGCCTCCATTTTTGCACTCAGGTCTAAGTCTCATGGCCCTTTATCAGAATCCAGAGTTTTGGGAAGATTGTACAAACTTAATTTTTCGCCCAAAAAAAAAAAACGTAAGGGGTACCACTGTCGTTTTTTTTTTCAGGCCGAATTTTTGAGTTTCGATATCTCAACTCTGGAATGGGTTAGAGCCTCCATTTTTGCACTCAGGTCTAAGTCTCATGGCCCTCTATCAGAATCCAGAGTTTTGGGAAGATTGTAGAAACTTAATTTTTTGCCCGAAAAAAAAAACCGTAAGGGGTACCACTGTCGTTTTTTTTTTCGGGCCGAATTTTTGAGTTTCAATATCTCAACTCTGGAAGGGGCTAGAGCCTCCATTTTTGCACTCAGGTCTAAGTCTCATGGCCCTCTATCAGAATCCAGAGTTTTGGGAAGATTGGAGAAACTTAATTTTTCGCCCAGAAAAAAAAACGTAAGGGGTACCACTGTCGTTTTTTTTTCGGGCCGAATTTTTGAGTTTCGAAATCTCAGCTCTGGAAGGGGCTAGAGCCTCCATTTTTGCACTTAGGTCTAAGTCTCATGGCCCTCTATCAGAATCCAGAGTTTTGGGAAGATTGGAGAAACTTAATTTTTCGCCCGAAAAAAAAAAACGTAAGGGGTACCACTGTCGTTTTTTTTTCGGGCTGAATTTTTGAGTTTCGATATCTCAGCTCTGGAAGGGGCTAGAGCCTCCATTTTTGCACTCAGGTCTAAGTCTCATGGCCCTCTATCAGAATCCAGAGTTTTGGGAAGATTGGAGAAACTTAATTTTTCGCCCGAAAAAAAAAACGTAAGGGGTACCACTGTCGTTTTTTTTTCGGGCTGAATTTTTGAGTTTCGATATCTCAACTCTGGAAGGGGCTAGAGCCTCCATTTTTGCACTCAGGTCTAAGTCTCATGGCCCTCTACCAGAATCCAGAGTTTTGGGAAGATTGGAGAAACTTAATTTTTCGCCCGAAAAAAAAAACGTAAGGGGTACCACTGTCGTTTTTTTTTTTTCGGGCTGAATTTTTGAGTTTCGATATATCAGCTCTGGAATGGGCTAGAGCCTCCATTTTTGCACTCAGGTCTAAGTCTCATGGCCCTCTATCAGAATCCAGAGTTTTGGGAAGATTGTACAAACTTAATTTTTCGCCCCCAAAAAAAAAAAAACGTAAGGGGTACCACTGTCGTTTTTTTTTCAGGCCGAATTTTTGAGTTTCGATATCTCAGCTCTGGAAGGGGCTAGAGCCTCCATTTTTGCACTCAGGTCTAAGTCTCATGGCCCTCTATCAGAATCCAGAGTTTTGGGAAGATTGTAGAAACTTAATTTTTTGCCCGAAAAAAAAAAAAAACGTAAGGGGTACCACTGTCGTTTTTTTTTCGGGCCGAATTTTTGAGTTTCGATATCTCAACTCTGGAAGGGGCTAGAGCCTCCATTTTTGCACTCAGGTCTAAGTCTCATGGCCCTCTATCAGAATCCAGAGTTTTGGGAAGATTGGAGAAACTTAATTTTTCGCCCGAAAAAAAAAAACGTAAGTGGTACCACTGTCGTTTTTTTTTCGGGCTGAATTTTTAAGTTTCGATATCTCAGCTCTGGAATGGGCTAGAGCCTCCATTTTTGCACTCAGGTCTAAGTCTCATGGCCCTCTATTAGAATGCAGAGTTTTGGGAAGATTGGAGAAACTTAATTTTTCGCCCAAAAAAAAAAACCGCAAGGGGTACCACTGTCGTTTTTTTTTCGGGCTGAATTTTTGAGTTTCGATATCTCAACTCTGGAAGGGGCTAGAGCCTCAATTTTTGCACTCAGGTCTAAGTCTCATGGCCCTCTACCAGAATCCAGAGTTTTGGGAAGATTGGAGAAACTTAATTTTTCGCCCAAAAAAAAAAAAACCGTAAGGGGTACCACTGTCGTTTTTTTTTCGGGCCGAATTTTTGAGTTTCGATATCTCAGCTCTGGAATGGGCTAGAGCCTCCATTTTTGCACGCAGGTCTAAGTCTCATGGCCCTCTATGAGAATCCAGAGTTTTGGGCAGATTGGAGAAACTTAATTTTTCGCCCGAAAAAAAAAAACGTAAGGGGTACCACTGTCGTTTTTTTTTCGGGCTGAATTTTTGAGTTTCGATATCTCAACTCTGGAATGGGCTAGAGCCTCCATTTTTGCACTCAGGTCTAAGTCTCATGGCCCTCTATCAGAATCCAGAGTTTTGGGAAGATTGGAGAAACTTAATTTTTCGCCCAGAAAAAAAAAACGTAAGGGGTACCACTGTCGTTTTTTTTTCGGGCTGAATTTTTGAGTTTCGATATCTCAGCTCTGGAAGGGGCTAGAGCCTCCGTTTTTGCACTCAGGTCTAAGTCTCATGGCCCTTTATCAGAATCCAGAGTTTTGGGAAGATTGTACAAACTTAATTTTTCGCCCAAAAAAAAAAACGTAAGGGGTACCACTGTCGTTTTTTTTTTCAGGCCGAATTTTTGAGTTTCGATATCTCAACTCTGGAATGGGCTAGAGCCTCCATTTTTGCACTCAGGTCTAAGTCTCATGGCCCTCTATCAGAATCCAGAGTTTTGGGAAGATTGGAGAAACTTAATTTTTCGCCCAGAAAAAAAAAACGTAAGGGGTACCACTGTCGTTTTTTTTTCGGGCTGAATTTTTGAGTTTCGAGATCTCAGCTCTGGAATGGGCTAGAGCCTCCATTTTTGCACTCAGGTCTAAGTCTCATGGCCCTCTATTAGAATCCAGAGTTTTGGGAAGATTGGAGAAACTTAATTTTTCGCCCAAAAAAAAAAAACGTAAGGGGTACCACTGTCGTTTTTTTTTCGGGCCGAATTTTTGAGTTTCGATATCTCAGCTCTGGAAGGGGCTAGAGCCTCCATTTTTGCACTCAGGTCTAAGTCTCATGGCCCTCTATCAGAATCCAGAGTTTTGGGAAGATTGGAGAAACTTAATTTTTCGCCCGAAAAAAAAAAAAGGTAAGGGGTACCACTGTCGTTTTTTATTTCAGGCCGAATTTTTGAGTTTCGATATCTCAGCTCTGGAAGGGGCTAGAGCCTCCATTTTTGCACTCAGGTCTAAGTCTCATGGCCCTTTATCAGAATCCAGAGTTTTGGGAAGATTGTACAAACTTAATTTTTCGCCCAAAAAAAAAAAACGTAAGGGGTACCACTGTCGTTTTTTTTTTCAGGCCGAATTTTTGAGTTTCGATATCTCAACTCTGGAATGGGTTAGAGCCTCCATTTTTGCACTCAGGTCTAAGTCTCATGGCCCTCTATCAGAATCCAGAGTTTTGGGAAGATTGTAGAAACTTAATTTTTTGCCCGAAAAAAAAAAACGTAAGGGGTACCACTGTCGTTTTTTTTTTCGGGCCGAATTTTTGAGTTTCAATATCTCAACTCTGGAAGGGGCTAGAGCCTCCATTTTTGCACTCAGGTCTAAGTCTCATGGCCCTCTATCAGAATCCAGAGTTTTGGGAAGATTGGAGAAACTTAATTTTTCGCCCAGAAAAAAAAACGTAAGGGGTACCACTGTCGTTTTTTTTTTCGGGCCGAATTTTTGAGTTTCGAAATCTCAGCTCTGGAAGGGGCTAGAGCCTCCATTTTTGCACTTAGGTCTAAGTCTCATGGCCCTCTATCAGAATCCAGAGTTTTGGGAAGATTGGAGAAACTTAATTTTTCGCCCGAAAAAAAAAAAGGTAAGGGGTACCACTGTCGTTTTTTTTTCGGGCTGAATTTTTGAGTTTCGATATCTCAGCTCTGGAATGGGCTAGAGCCTCCATTTTTGCACTCAGGTCTAAGTCTCATGGCCCTCTATTAGAATCCAGAGTTTTGGGAAGATTGGAGAAACTTAATTTTTCGCCCGAAAAAAAAAACGTAAGGGGTACCACTGTCGTTTTTTTTTCGGGCTGAATTTTTGAGTTTCGATATCTCAGCTCTGGAAGGGGCTAGAGCCTCCATTTTTGCACTCAGGTCTAAGTCTCATGGCCCTCTATCAGAATCCAGAGTTTTGGGAAGATTGGAGAAACTTAATTTTTCGCCCGAAAAAAAAAAACGTAAGGGGTACCACTGTCGTTTTTTTTTCGGGCTGAATTTTTGAGTTTCGATATCTCAACTCTGGAAGGGGCTAGAGCCTCTATTTTTGCACTCAGGTCTAAGTCTCATGGCCCTCTACCAGAATCCAGAGTTTTGGGAAGATTGGAGAAACTTAATTTTTCGCCCGAAAAAAAAAACGTAAGGGGTACCACTGTCGTTTTTTTTTTTTCGGGCTGAATTTTTGAGTTTCGATATATCAGCTCTGGAATGGGCTAGAGCCTCCATTTTTGCACTCAGGTCTAAGTCTCATGGCCCTCTATCAGAATCCAGAGTTTTGGGAAGATTGTACAAACTTAATTTTTCGCCCCAAAAAAAAAAAAACGTAAGGGGTACCACTGTCGTTTTTTTTTCAGGCCGAATTTTTGAGTTTCGATATCTCAGCTCTGGAAGGGGCTAGAGCCTCCATTTTTAGCACTCAGGTCTAAGTCTCATGGCCCTCTATCAGAATCCAGAGTTTTGGGAAGATTGGAGAAACTTAATTTTTCGCCCGAAAAAAAAAAGCGTAAGGGGAACCACTGTCGTTTTTTTTTCGGGCTGAATTTTTGAGTTTCGATATCTCAACTCTGGAAGGGGCTAGAGCCTCCATTTTTGCACTCAGGTCTAAGTCTCATGGCCCTCTACCAGAATCCAGAGTTTTGGGAAGATTGGAGAAACTTAATTTTTCGCCCAAAAAAAAAAAAACGTAAGGGGTACCACTGTCGTTTTTTTTTTCGGGCCGAATTTTTGAGTTTCGATATCTCAGCTCTGGAATGGGCTGGAGCCTCCATTTTTGCACTCAGGTCTAAGTCTCATGGCCCTCTATGAGAATCCAGAGTTTTGGGAAGATTGGAGAAACTTAATTTTTCGCCCGAAAAAAAAAAAACGTAAGGGGTACCACTGTCGTTTTTTTTTCGGGCCGAATTTTTGAGTTTCGATATCTCAACTCTGGAAGGGGCTCGAGCCTCCATTTTTGCACTCAGGTCTAAGTCTCATGGCCCTCTATCAGAATCCAGAGTTTTGGGAAGATTGGAGAAACTTAATTTTTCGCCCGAAAAAAAAAAACGTAAGGGGTACCACTGTCGTTTTTTTTTCGGGCTGAATTTTTGAGTTTCGATATCTCAGCTCTGGAAGGGGCTAGAGCCTCCATTTTTGCACTCAGGTCTAAGTCTCATGGCCCTCTATCAGAATCCAGAGTTTTGGGAAGATTGGAGAAACTTAATTTTTCGCCCGAAAAAAAAAAACGTAAGGGGTACCACTGTCGTTTTTTTTTCGGGCTGAATTTTTGAGTTTCGATATCTCAACTCTGGAAGGGGCTAGAGCCTCCATTTTTGCACTCAGGTCTAAGTCTCATGGCCCTCTACCAGAATCCAGAGTTTTGGGAAGATTGGAGAAACTTAATTTTTCGCCCAAAAAAAACAAAAACGTAAGGGGTACCACTGTCGTTTTTTTTTCGGGCCGAATTTTTGAGTTTCGATATCTCAGCTCTGGAATGGGCTAGAGCCTCCATTTTTGCACGCAGGTCTAAGTCTCATGGCCCTCTATGAGAATCCAGAGTTTTGGGCAGATTGGAGAAACTTAATTTTTCGCCCGAAAAAAAAAAAACGTAAGGGGTACCACTGTCGTTTTTTTTTCGGGCCGAATTTTTGAGTTTCGATATCTCAGCTCTGGAAGGGGCTAGAGCCTCCATTTTTGCACTCAGGTCTAAGTCTCATGGCCCTCTATCAGAATCCAGAGTTTTGGGAAGATTGTAGAAACTTTATTTTGTGCCCGAAAAAAAAAAAACGTAAGGGGTACCACTGTCGTTTTTTTTTCGGGCTGAATTTTTGAGTTTCGAAATCTCAGCTCTGGAAGGGGCTAGAGCCTCCATTTTTGCACTCAGGTCTAAGTCTCATGGCCCTCTATCAGAATCCAGAGTTTTGGGAAGATTGGAGAAACTTAATTTTTCGCCCGAAAAAAAAAAAGGTAAGGGGTACCACTGTCGTTTTTTTTTCGGGCTGAATTTTTGAGTTTCGATATCTCAACTCTGGAAGAGGCTAGAGCCTCCATTGTTGCACTCAGGTCTAAGTCTCATGGCCCTCTATCAGAATCCAGAGTTTTGGGAAGATTGGAGAAACTTAATTTTTCGCCCGAAAAAAAAAAACGTAAGGGGTACCACTGTCGTTTTTTTTTTCAGGCCGAATTTTTGAGTTTCGATATCTCAGCTCTGGAAGGGGCTAGAGCCTCCGTTTTTGCACTCAGGTCTAAGTCTCATGGCCCTTTATCAGAATCCAGAGTTTTGGGAAGATTGTACAAACTTAATTTTTCGCCCAAAAAAAAAAAACGTAAGGGGTACCACTGTCGTTTTTTTTTTCAGGCCGAATTTTTGAGTTTCGATATCTCAACTCTGGAATGGGCTAGAGCCTCCATTTTTGCACTCAGGTCTAAGTCTCATGGCCCTCTATCAGAATCCAGAGTTTTGGGAAGATTGGAGAAACTTAATTTTTCGCCCAGAAAAAAAAAACGTAAGGGGTACCACTGTCGTTTTTTTTTCGGGCTGAATTTTTGAGTTTCGATATCTCAGCTCTGGAATGGGCTAGAGCCTCCATTTTTGCACTCAGGTCTAAGTCTCATGGCCCTCTATTAGAATCCAGAGTTTTGGGAAGATTGGAGAAACTTAATTTTTCGCCCAAAAAAAAAAAACGTAAGGGGTACCACTGTCGTTTTTTTTTTCGGGCCGAATTTTTGAGTTTCGATATCTCAACTCTGGAAGGGGCTAGAGCCTCCATTTTTGCACTCAGGTCTAAGTCTCATGGCCCTCTATCAGAATCCAGAGTTTTGGGAAGATTGGAGAAACTTAATTTTTCGCCCAGAAAAAAAAAACGTAAGGGGTACCACTGTCGTTTTTTTTTCGGGCTGAATTTTTGAGTTTCGATATCTCAGCTCTGGAATGGGCTAGAGCCTCCATTTTTGCACTCAGGTCTAAGTCTCATGGCCCTCTATCAGAATCCAGAGTTTTGGGAAGATTGGAGAAACTTAATTTTTCGCCCGAAAAAAAAAAGGTAAGGGGTACCACTGTCGTTTTTTTTTTCGGGCTGAATTTTTGAGTTTCGATATCTCAGCTCTGGAATGGGCTAGAGCCTCCATTTTTGCACTCAGGTCTAAGTCTCATGGCCCTCTATTAGAATCCAGAATTTTGGGAAGATTGGAGAAACTTAATTTTTCGCCCGAAAAAAAAAAACGTAAGGGGTACCACTGTCGTTTTTTTTTCGGGCTGAATTTTTGAGTTTCGATATCTCAGCTCTGGAAGGGGCTAGAGCCTCCATTTTTGCACTCAGGTCTAAGTCTAATGGCCCTCTATCAGAATCCAGAGTTTTGGGAAGATTGGAGAAACTTAATTTTTCGCCCGAAAAAAAAAACGTAAGGGGTACCACTGTCGTTTTTTTTTCGGGCTGAATTTTTGAGTTTCGATATCTCAACTCTGGAAGGGGCTAGAGCCTCCATTTTTGCACTCAGGTCTAAGTCTCATGGCCCTCTACCAGAATCCAGAGTTTTGGGAAGATTGGAGAAACTTAATTTTTCGCCCGAAAAAAAAAAACGTAAGGGGTACCACTGTCGTTTTTTTTTTTCGGGCTGAATTTTTGAGTTTCGATATATCAGCTCTGGAATGGGCTAGAGCCTCCATTTTTGCACTCAGGTCTAAGTCTCATGGCCCTCTATCAGAATCCAGAGTTTTGGGAAGATTGTACAAACTTAATTTTTCGCCCAAAAAAAAAAAAAAACGTAAGGGGTATCACTGTCGTTTTTTTTTCAGGCCGAATTTTTGAGTTTCGATATCTCAGCTCTGGAATGGGCTAGAGCCTCCATTATTGCACTCAGGTCTAAGTCTCATGGCCCTCTATCAGAATCCAGAGTTTTGGGAAGATTGTACAAACTTAATTTTTCACCCGAAAAAAAAAACGTAAGGGGTACCACTGTCGTTTTTTTTTCAGGCCGAATTTTTGAGTTTCGATATCTCAACTCTGGAAGGGGCTAGAGCCTCCATTTTTGCACTCAGGTCTAAGTCTCATGGCCCTCTATCAGAATCCAGAGTTTTGGGAAGATTGTAGAAACTTAATTTTTTGCCCGAAAAAAAAAAAAACGTAAGGGGTACCACTGTCGTTTTTTTTTTGGGCCGAATTTTTGAGTTTCGATATCTCAACTCTGGAAGGGGCTAGAGCCTCCATTTTTGCACTCAGGTCTAAGTCTCATGGCCCTCTATCAGAATCCAGAGTTTTGGGAAGATTGGAGAAACTTAATTTTTCGCCCGAAAAAAAAACGTAAGGGGTACCACTGTCGTTTTTTTTTTCGGGCTGAATTTTTAAGTTTCGATATCTCAGCTCTGGAATGGGCTAGAGCCTCCATTTTTGCACTTAGGTCTAAGTCTCATGGCCCTCTATCAGAATCCAGAGTTTTGGGAAGATTGGAGAAACTTAATTTTTCGCCCAAAAAAAAAAAAAACGTAAGGGGTACCACTGTCGTTTTTTTTTCGGGCCGAATTTTTGAGTTTCGATATCTCAGCTCTGGAATGGGCTAGAGCCTCCATTTTTGCACGCAGGTCTAAGTCTCATGGCCCTCTATGAGAATCCAGAGTTTTGGGAAGATTGGAGAAACTTAATTTTTCGCCCGAAAAAAAAAAAACGTAAGGGGTACCACTGTCGTTTTTTTTTCGGGCCGAATTTTTGAGTTTCGATATCTCAGCTCTGGAAGGGGCTAGAGCCTCCATTTTTGCACTCAGGTCTAAGTCTCATGGCCCTCTATCAGAATCCAGAGTTTTGGGAAGATTGTAGAAACTTAATTTTTTGCCCGAAAAAAAAAAAACGTAAGGGGTACCACTGTCGTTTTTTTTTCGGGCTGAATTTTTGAGTTTCGATATCTCAGCTCTGGAATGGGCTAGAGCCTCCATTTTTGCACTCAGGTCTAAGTCTCATGGCCCTCTATTAGAATCCAGAGTTTTGGGAAGATTGGAGAAACTTAATTTTTCGCCCGAAAAAAAAAAAGGTAAGGGGTACCACTGTCGTTTTTTTTTCGGGCTGAATTTTTGAGTTTCGATATCTCAACTCTGGAAGAGGCTAGAGCCTCCATTTTTGCACTCAGGTCTAAGTCTCATGGCCCTCTATCAGAATCCAGAGTTTTGGGAAGATTGGAGAAACTTAATTTTTCGCCCGAAAAAAAAAAAACGTAAGGGGTACCACTGTCGTTTTTTATTTCAGGCCGAATTTTTGAGTTTCGATATCTCAGCTCTGGAAGGGGCTAGAGCCTCCATTTTTGCACTCAGGTCTAAGTCTCATGGCCCTTTATCAGAATCCAGAGTTTTGGGAAGATTGTACAAACTTAATTTTTCGCCCAAAAAAAAAAAACGTAAGGGGTACCACTGTCGTTTTTTTTTTCAGGCCGAATTTTTGAGTTTCGATATCTCAACTCTGGAATGGGTTAGAGCCTCCATTTTTGCACTCAGGTCTAAGTCTCATGGCCCTCTATCAGAATCCAGAGTTTTGGGAAGATTGTAGAAACTTAATTTTTTGCCCGAAAAAAAAAAACGTAAGGGGTACCACTGTCGTTTTTTTTTTCGGGCCGAATTTTTGAGTTTCGATATCTCAACTCTGGAAGGGGCTAGAGCCTCCATTTTTGCACTCAGGTCTAAGTCTCATGGCCCTCTATCAGAATCCAGAGTTTTGGGAAGATTGGAGAAACTTAATTTTTCGCCCAGAAAAAAAAACGTAAGGGGTACCACTGTCGTTTTTTTTTCGGGCCGAATTTTTGAGTTTCGAAATCTCAGCTCTGGAAGGGGCTAGAGCCTCCATTTTTGCACTTAGGTCTAAGTCTCATGGCCCTCTATCAGAATCCAGAGTTTTGGGAAGATTGGAGAAACTTAATTTTTCGCCCGAAAAAAAAAAAAGGTAAGGGGTACCACTGTCGTTTTTTTTTCGGGCTGAATTTTTGAGTTTCGATATCTCAGCTCTGGAATGGGCTAGAGCCTCCATTTTTGCACTCAGGTCTAAGTCTCATGGCCCTCTATTAGAATCCAGAGTTTTGGGAAGATTGGAGAAACTTAATTTTTCGCCCGAAAAAAAAAAACGTAAGGGGTACCACTGTCGTTTTTTTTTCGGGCTGAATTTTTGAGTTTCGATATCTCAGCTCTGGAAGGGGCTAGAGCCTCCATTTTTGCACTCAGGTCTAAGTCTCATGGCCCTCTATCAGAATCCAGAGTTTTGGGAAGATTGGAGAAACTTAATTTTTCGCCCGAAAAAAAAAAACGTAAGGGGTACCACTGTCGTTTTTTTTTTCGGGCTGAATTTTTGAGTTTCGATATCTCAACTCTGGAATGGGCTAGAGCCTCCATTTTTGCACTCAGGTCTAAGTCTCATGGCCCTCTATCAGAATCCAGAGTTTTGGGAAGATTGTACAAACTTAATTTTTCGCCCAAAAAAAAAAAAAAAACGTAAGGGGTACCACTGTCGTTTTTTTTTCAGGCCGAATTTTTGAGTTTCGATATCTCAGCTCTGGAAGGGGCTAGAGCCTCCATTTTTGCACTCAGGTCTAAGTCTCATGGCCCTCTATCAGAATCCAGAGTTTTGGGAAGATTGTAGAAACTTAATTTTTTGCCCGAAAAAAAAAAAAACGTAAGGGGTACCACTGTCGTTTTTTTTTCGGGCCGAATTTTTGAGTTTCGATATCTCAACTCTGGAAGGGGCTAGAGCCTCCATTTTTGCACTCAGGTCTAAGTCTCATGGCCCTCTATCAGAATCCAGAGTTTTGGGAAGATTGGAGAAACTTAATTTTTCGCCCGAAAAAAAAAAACGTAAGGGGTACCACTGTCGTTTTTTTTTCGGGCTGAATTTTTAAGTTTCGATATCTCAGCTCTGGAATGGGCTAGAGCCTCCATTTTTGCACTCAGGTCTAAGTCTCATGGCCCTCTATTAGAATCCAGAGTTTTGGGAAGATTGGAGAAACTTAATTTTTCGCCCAAAAAAAAAAACCGCAAGGGGTACCACTGTCGTTTTTTTTTCGGGCTGAATTTTTGAGTTTCGATATCTCAACTCTGGAAGGGGCTAGAGCCTCCATGTTTGCACTCAGGTCTAAGTCTCATGGCCCTCTACCAGAATCCAGAGTTTTGGGAAGATTGGAGAAACTTAATTTTTCGCCCAAAAAAAACAAAAACGTAAGGGGTACCACTGTCGTTTTTTTTTCGGGCCGAATTTTTGAGTTTCGATATCTCAGCTCTGGAATGGGCTAGAGCCTCCATTTTTGCATGCAGGTCTAAGTCTCATGGCCCTCTATGAGAATCCAGAGTTTTGGGCAGATTGGAGAAACTTAATTTTTCGCCCGAAAAAAAAAAAACGTAAGGGGTACCACTGTCGTTTTTTTTTCGGGCCGAATTTTTGAGTTTCGATATCTCAGCTCTGGAAGGGGCTAGAGCCTCCATTTTTGCACTCAGGTCTAAGTCTCATGGCCCTCTATCAGAATCCAGAGTTTTGGGAAGATTGTAGAAACTTAATTTTTTGCCCGAAAAAAAAAAACGTAAGGGGTACCACTGTCGTTTTTTTTTCGGGCTGAATTTTTGAGTTTCGAAATCTCAGCTCTGGAAGGGGCTAGAGCCTCCATTTTTGCACTCAGGTCTAAGTCTCATGGCCCTCTATCAGAATCCAGAGTTTTGGGAAGATTGGAGAAACTTAATTTTTCGCCCGAAAAAAAAAAAAGGTAAGGGGTACCACTGTCGTTTTTTTTTCGGGCTGAATTTTTGAGTTTCGATATCTCAACTCTGGAAGAGGCTAGAGCCTCCATTGTTGCACTCAGGTCTAAGTCTCATGGCCCTCTATCAGAATCCAGAGTTTTGGGAAGATTGGAGAAACTTAATTTTTCGCCCGAAAAAAAAAAACGTAAGGGGTACCACTGTCGTTTTTTTTTTCAGGCCGAATTTTTGAGTTTCGATATCTCAGCTCTGGAAGGGGCTAGAGCCTCCGTTTTTGCACTCAGGTCTAAGTCTCATGGCCCTTTATCAGAATCCAGAGTTTTGGGAAGATTGTACAAACTTAATTTTTCGCCCAAAAAAAAAAAACGTAAGGGGTACCACTGTCGTTTTTTTTTTCAGGCCGAATTTTTGAGTTTCGATATCTCAACTCTGGAATGGGCTAGAGCCTCCATTTTTGCACTCAGGTCTAAGTCTCATGGCCCTCTATCAGAATCCAGAGTTTTGGGAAGATTGGAGAAACTTAATTTTTCGCCCAGAAAAAAAAAACGTAAGGGGTACCACTGTCGTTTTTTTTCGGGCTGAATTTTTGAGTTTCGATATCTCAGCTCTGGAATGGGCTAGAGCCTCCATTTTTGCACTCAGGTCTAAGTCTCATGGCCCTCTATTAGAATCCAGAGTTTTGGGAAGATTGGAGAAACTTAATTTTTCGCCCAAAAAAAAAAAACGTAAGGGGTACCACTGTCGTTTTTTTTTTCGGGCCGAATTTTTGAGTTTCGATATCTCAACTCTGGAAGGGGCTAGAGCCTCCATTTTTGCACTCAGGTCTAAGTCTCATGGCCCTCTATCAGAATCCAGAGTTTTGGGAAGATTGGAGAAACTTAATTTTTCGCCCAGAAAAAAAAAACGTAAGGGGTACCACTGTCGTTTTTTTTTCGGGCTGAATTTTTGAGTTTCGATATCTCAGCTCTGGAATGGGCTAGAGCCTCCATTTTTGCACTCAGGTCTAAGTCTCATGGCCCTCTATCAGAATCCAGAGTTTTGGGAAGATTGGAGAAACTTAATTTTTCGCCCGAAAAAAAAAAGGTAAGGGGTACCACTGTCGTTTTTTTTTTCGGGCTGAATTTTTGAGTTTCGATATCTCAGCTCTGGAATGGGCTAGAGCCTCCATTTTTGCACTCAGGTCTAAGTCTCATGGCCCTCTATTAGAATCCAGAATTTTGGGAAGATTGGAGAAACTTAATTTTTCGCCCGAAAAAAAAAAACGTAAGGGGTACCACTGTCGTTTTTTTTTCGGGCTGAATTTTTGAGTTTCGATATCTCAGCTCTGGAAGGGGCTAGAGCCTCCATTTTTGCACTCAGGTCTAAGTCTCATGGCCCTCTATCAGAATCCAGAGTTTTGGGAAGATTGGAGAAACTTAATTTTTCGCCCGAAAAAAAAAACGTAAGTGGTACCACTGTCGTTTTTTTTTCGGGCTGAATTTTTGAGTTTCGATATCTCAACTCTGGAAGGGGCTAGAGCCTCCATTTTTGCACTCAGGTCTAAGTCTCATGGCCCTCTACCAGAATCCAGAGTTTTGGGAAGATTGGAGAAACTTAATTTTTCGCCCGAAAAAAAAACCGTAAGGGGTACCACTGTCGTTTTTTTTTTTTCGGGCTGAATTTTTGAGTTTCGATATATCAGCTCTGGAATGGGCTAGAGCCTCCATTTTTGCACTCAGGTCTAAGTCTCATGGCCCTCTATCAGAATCCAGAGTTTTGGAAAGATTGTACAAACTTAATTTTTCGCCCAAAAAAAAAAAAACGTAAGGGGTATCACTGTCGTTTTTTTTTCAGGCCGAATTTTTGAGTTTCGATATCTCAGCTCTGGAATGGGCTAGAGCCTCCATTATTGCACTCAGGTCTAAGTCTCATGGCCCTCTATCAGAATCCAGAGTTTTGGGAAGATTGTACAAACTTAATTTTTCACCCGAAAAAAAAAACGTAAGGGGTACCACTGTCGTTTTTTTTTCAGGCCGAATTTTTGAGTTTCGATATCTCAACTCTGGAAGGGGCTAGAGCCTCCATTTTTGCACTCAGGTCTAAGTCTCATGGCCCTCTATCAGAATCCAGAGTTTTGGGAAGATTGTAGAAACTTAATTTTTTGCCCGAAAAAAAAAAAAACGTAAGGGGTACCACTGTCGTTTTTTTTTTGGGCCGAATTTTTGAGTTTCGATATCTCAACTCTGGAAGGGGCTAGAGCCTCCATTTTTGCACTCAGGTCTAAGTCTCATGGCCCTCTATCAGAATCCAGAGTTTTGGGAAGATTGGAGAAACTTAATTTTTCGCCCGAAAAAAAAACGTAAGGGGTACCACTGTCGTTTTTTTTTTCGGGCTGAATTTTTAAGTTTCGATATCTCAGCTCTGGAATGGGCTAGAGCCTCCATTTTTGCACTTAGGTCTAAGTCTCATGGCCCTCTATCAGAATCCAGAGTTTTGGGAAGATTGGAGAAACTTAATTTTTCGCCCAAAAAAAAAAAAAACGTAAGGGGTACCACTGTCGTTTTTTTTTCGGGCCGAATTTTTGAGTTTCGATATCTCAGCTCTGGAATGGGCTAGAGCCTCCATTTTTGCACGCAGGTCTAAGTCTCATGGCCCTCTATGAGAATCCAGAGTTTTGGGAAGATTGGAGAAACTTAATTTTTCGCCCGAAAAAAAAAAAACGTAAGGGGTACCACTGTCGTTTTTTTTTCGGGCCGAATTTTTGAGTTTCGATATCTCAGCTCTGGAAGGGGCTAGAGCCTCCATTTTTGCACTCAGGTCTAAGTCTCATGGCCCTCTATCAGAATCCAGAGTTTTGGGAAGATTGTAGAAACTTAATTTTTTGCCCGAAAAAAAAAAAACGTAAGGGGTACCACTGTCGTTTTTTTTTCGGGCTGAATTTTTGAGTTTCGATATCTCAGCTCTGGAATGGGCTAGAGCCTCCATTTTTGCACTCAGGTCTAAGTCTCATGGCCCTCTATTAGAATCCAGAGTTTTGGGAAGATTGGAGAAACTTAATTTTTCGCCCGAAAAAAAAAAGGTAAGGGGTACCACTGTCGTTTTTTTTTCGGGCTGAATTTTTGAGTTTCGATATCTCAACTCTGGAAGAGGCTAGAGCCTCCATTTTTGCACTCAGGTCTAAGTCTCATGGCCCTCTATCAGAATCCAGAGTTTTGGGAAGATTGGAGAAACTTAATTTTTCGCCCGAAAAAAAAAAAACGTAAGGGGTACCACTGTCTTTTTTTATTTCAGGCCGAATTTTTGAGTTTCGATATCTCAACTCTGGAAGGGGCTAGAGCCTCCATTTTTGCACTCAGGTCTAAGTCTCATGGCCCTTTATCAGAATCCAGAGTTTTGGGAAGATTGTACAAACTTAATTTTTCGCCCAAAAAAAAAAAACGTAAGGGGTACCACTGTCGTTTTTTTTTTCAGGCCGAATTTTTGAGTTTCGATATCTCAACTCTGGAATGGGTTAGAGCCTCCATTTTTGCACTCAGGTCTAAGTCTCATGGCCCTCTATCAGAATCCAGAGTTTTGGGAAGATTGTAGAAACTTAATTTTTTGCCCGAAAAAAAAAACGTAAGGGGTACCACTGTCGTTTTTTTTTTCGGGCCGAATTTTTGAGTTTCGATATCTCAACTCTGGAAGGGGCTAGAGCCTCCATTTTTGCACTCAGGTCTAAGTCTCATGGCCCTCTATCAGAATCCAGAGTTTTGGGAAGATTGGAGAAACTTAATTTTTCGCCCAGAAAAAAAAACGTAAGGGGTACCACTGTCGTTTTTTTTTCGGGCCGAATTTTTGAGTTTCGAAATCTCAGCTCTGGAAGGGGCTAGAGCCTCCATTTTTGCACTTAGGTCTAAGTCTCATGGCCCTCTATCAGAATCCAGAGTTTTGGGAAGATTGGAGAAACTTAATTTTTCGCCCGAAAAAAAAAAAAGGTAAGGGGTACCACTGTCGTTTTTTTTTCGGGCTGAATTTTTGAGTTTCGATATCTCAGCTCTGGAATGGGCTAGAGCCTCCATTTTTGCACTCAGGTCTAAGTCTCATGGCCCTCTATTAGAATCCAGAGTTTTGGGAAGATTGGAGAAACTTAATTTTTCGCCCGAAAAAAAAAAACGTAAGGGGTACCACTGTCGTTTTTTTTTCGGGCTGAATTTTTGAGTTTCGATATCTCAACTCTGGAAGGGGCTAGAGCCTCCATTTTGCACTCAGGTCTAAGTCTCATGGCCCTCTACCAGAATCCAGAGTTTTGGGAAGATTGGAGAAACTTAATTTTTCGCCCGAAAAAAAAAACGTAAGGGGTACCACTGTCGTTTTTTTTTTTCGGGCTGAATTTTTGAGTTTCGATATATCAGCTCTGGAATGGGCTAGAGCCTCCATTTTTGCACTCAGGTCTAAGTCTCATGGCCCTCTATCAGAATCCAGAGTTTTGGGAAGATTGGAGAAAATTAATTTAGGGGCTCTAGCCCCTTCCAGAGCTGAGATATCGAAACTCAAAAATTCGGCCCAGAAAAAAAAAACGACAGTGGTACCCCTTACGTTTTTTTTTTTTGGGCGAAAAATTAAGTTTATCCAATCTTCCCAAAACTCTGGATTCTGATAGAGGGCCATGATACTTAGACCTGAGTGCAAAAATGGAGGCTCTAGCCCCTTCCAGAGTTGAGATATCGAAACTCAAAAATTCAGCCCGAAAAAAAAACGACAGTGGTACCCCTTACGTTTTTTTTTTCGGGCGAAAAATTAATTTTCTCCAATCTTCCCAAAACTCTGGATTCTGATAGAGGGCCATGAGACTTAGACCTGAGTGCAAAAATGGAGGCTCTAGCCCCTTCCAGAGCTGAGATATCGAAACTCAAAAATTCGGCCCGAAAAAAAACCGACAGTGGTACCCCTTACGTTTTTTTTTTCGGGCGAAAAATTAAGTTTCTCCAATCTTCAGAAAAACTCTGGATTCTGATAGAGGGCCATGAGACTTAGACCTGAGTGCAAAAATTGAGGCTCTAGCCCCTTCCAGAGCTGAGATATCGAAACTCAAAAATTCAGCCCGAAAAAAAAACGACAGTGGTACCCCTTACGTTTTTTTTTTGGGCGAAAAATTAAGTTTCTCCAATCTTCCTAAAACTCTGGATTCTGATAGAGGGCCATGAGACTTAGACCTGAGTGCAAAAATGGAGGCTCTAGCCCCTTCCAGAGCTGAGATATCGAAATTCAAAAATTCAGCCCGAAAAAAAAACGACAGTGGTACCCCTTACGTTTTTTTTTTTTCGGGCGAAAAATTAAGTTTCTCCAATCTTCCCAAAACTCTGGATTCTAATAGAGGGCCATGAGACTTAGACCTGAGTGCAAAAATGGAGGCTCTAGCCCCTTCCAGAGCTGAGATATCGAAACTCAAAAATTCGGCCCGAAAAAAAAACAACAGTGGTACCCCTTACGTTTTTTTTTTTTCGGGCGAAAAATTAAGTTTCTCCAATCTTCCCAAAACTCTGGATTCTCATAGAGGGCCATGAGACTTAGACCTGAGTGCAAAAATGGAGGCTCTAGCCCATTCCAGAGCTGAGATATCGAAACTCAAAAATTCAGCCCGAAAAAAAAACGACAGTGGTAACCCTTACGTTTTTTTTTTTTGGGCGAAAAATTAAGTTTCTCCAATCTTCCCAAAACTCTGGATTCTGATAGAGGGCCATGAGACTTAGACCTGAGTGCAAAAATGGAGGCTCTAGCCCCTTCCAGAGTTGAGATATCGAAACTCAAAAATTCAGCCCGAAAAAAAAACGACAGTGGTACCCCTTACGTTTTTTTTTTTCGGGCGAAAAATTAATTCTGTCCAATCTTCCCAAAACTCTGGATTCTGATAGAGGGCCATGAGACTTAGACCTGAGTGCAAAAATGGAGGCTCTAGCCCCTTCCAGAGCTGAGATATCGAAACTCAAAAATTCGGCCCGAAAAAAAAAACGACAGTGGTACCCCTAACGTTTTTTTTTTCGGGCGAAAAATTAAGTTTCTCCAATCTTCCCAAAACTCTGGATTCTGATAGAGGGCCATGAGACTTAGACCTGTGTGCAAAAATGGAGGCTCTAGCCCCTTCCAGAGCTGAGATATCGAAACTCAAAAATTCGGCCCGAAAAAAAAAACGACAGTGGTACCCCTTACGTTTTTTTTTTTCGGGAGAAAAATTAAGTTTCTCCAATCTTCCCAAAACTCTGGATTCTCATAGAGGGCCATGAGACTTAGACCTGAGTGCAAAAATGGAGGCTCTAGCCCCTTCCAGAGCTGAGATATCGAAACTCAAAAATTCGGCCCGAAAAAAAAACGACAGTGGTACCCCTTACGTTTTTTTTTTTCGGGCGAAAAATTAAGTTTCTCCAATCTTCCCAAAACTCTGGATTCTGATAGAGGGCCATGAGACTTAGACCTGAGTGCAAAAATTGAGGCTCTAGCCCCTTCCAGAGCTGAGATATCAAAACTCAAAAATTCAGCCCCAAAAAAAAAACGACAGTGGTACCCCTTACGTTTTTTTTTTTGGGGCGAAAAATTAAGTTTCTCCAATCTTCCCAAAACTCTGGATTCTGATAGAGGGCCATGAGACTTAGACCTGAGTGCAAAAATGGAGGCTCTAGCCCCGTCCAGAGTTGAGATATCGAAACTCAAAAATTCAGCCCGAAAAAAAAACGACAGTGGTACCCCTTACGTTTTTTTTTTTCGGGCGAAAAATTAAGTTTCTCCAATCTTCCCAAAACTCTGGATTCTGATAGAGGGCCATGAGACTTAGACCTGCGTGCAAAAATGGAGGCTCTAGCCCCTTCCAGAGCTGAGATATCGAAACTCAAAAATTCGGCCCGAAAAAAAAACGACAGTGGTACCCCTTACGTTTTTTTTTTTTGGGCGAAAAATTAAGTTTCTCCAATCTTCCCAAAACTCTGGATTCTGATAGAGGGCCATGATACTTAGACCTGAGTGCAAAAATGGAGGCTCTAGCCCTTTCCAGAGTTGAGATATCGAAACTCAAAAATTCAGCCCGAAAAAAAAACGACAGTGGTACCCCTTACGTTTTTTTTTTCGGGCGAAAAATTAATTTTCTCCAATCTTCCCAAAACTCTGGATTCTGATAGAGGGCCATGAGACTTAGACCTGAGTGCAAAAATGGAGGCTCTAGCCCCTTCCAGAGCTGAGATATCGAAACTCAAAAATTCGGCCCTAAAAAAAAACGACAGTGGTACCCCTTACGTTTTTTTTTTTCGGGCGAAAAATTAAGTTTCTCCAATCTTCCCAAAACTCTGGATTCTGATAGAGGGCCATGAGACTTAGACCTGAGTGCAAAAATGGAGGCTCTAGCCCCTTCCAGAGCTGAGATATCGAAACTCAAAAATTCAGCCTGAAAAAAAAAAACGACAGTGGTACCCCTTACGTTTTTTTTTTTTTGGGCGAAAAATTAAGTTTCTCCAATCTTCCCAAAACTCTGGATTCTAATAGAGGGCCATGAGACTTAGACCTGAGTGCAAAAATGGAGGCTCTAGCCCATTCCAGAGCTGAGATATCGAAACTCAAAAATTCAGCCCGAAAAAAAAACGACAGTGGTACCCCTTACGTTTTTTTTTTTCGGGCGAAAAATTAAGTTTCTCCAATCTTCCCAAAACTCTGGATTCTGATAGAGGGCCATGAGACTTAGACCTGAGTGCAAAAATGGAGGCTCTAGCCCCTTCCAGAGCTGAGATATCGAAACTCAAAAATTCGGCCTAGAAAAAAAAAACGACAGTGGTACCCCTTACGTTTTTTTTTTTTCGGGCGAAAAATGAAGTTTCTCCAATCTTCCCAAAACTCTGGATTCTGATAGAGGGCCATGAGACTTAGACCTGAGTGCAAAAATGGAGGCTCTAGCCCCTTCCAGAGTTGAGATATCGAAACTCAAAAATTCAGCCCGAAAAAAAAACGACAGTGGTACCCCTTACGTTTTTTTTTTCGGGCGAAAAATTAAGTTTCTCCAATCTTCCCAAAACTCTGGATTCTGATAGAGGGCCATGAGACTTAGACCTGAGTGCAAAAATGGAGGCTCTAGCCCCTTCCAGAGTTGAGATATCGAAACTCAAAAATTCAGCCCGAAAAAAAACGACAGTGGTACCCCTTACGTTTTTTTTTTTCGGGCGAAAAATTAAGTTTCTCCAATCTTCCCAAAACTCTGGATTCTGATAGAGGGCCATGAGACTTAGACCTGAGTGCAAAAATGGAGGCTCTAGCCCCTTCCAGAGCTGAGATATCGAAACTCAAAAATTCGGCCCGAAAAAAAAACGACAGTGGTACCCCTTACGTTTTTTTTTTTTCGGGCGAAAAATTAAGTTTCTCCAATCTTCCCAAAACTCTGGATTCTGGTAGAGGGCCATGAGACTTAGACCTGAGTGCAAAAATGGAGGCTCTAGCCCCTTCCAGAGCTGAGATATCGAAACTCAAAAATTCAGCCCGAAAAAAAAAAACGACAGTGGTACCCCTTACGTTTTTTTTTTTCGGGCGAAAAATTAAGTTTCTCCAATCTTCCCAAAACTCTGGATTCTGATAGAGGGCCATGAGACTTAGACCTGAGTGCAAAAATGGAGGCTCTAGCCCCTTCCAGAGTTGAGATATCGAAACTCAAAAATTCAGCCCGAAAAAAAACCGACAGTGGTACCCCTTACGTTTTTTTTTTTCGGGCGAAAAATTAAGTTTCTCCAATCTTCCTAAAACTCTGGATTCTGATAGAGGGCCATGAGACTTAGACCTGAGTGCAAAAATGGAGGCTCTAGCCCCTTCCAGAGCTGAGATATCGAAACTCAAAAATTCGGCCCGAAAAAAAAACGACAGTGGTACCCCTTACGTTTTTTTTTTTCGGGCGAAAAATTATGTTTCTCCAATCTTCCCAAAACTCTGGATTCTGGTAGAGGGCCATGAGACTTAGACCTGAGTGCAAAAATGGAGGCTCTAGCCCCTTCCAGAGCTGAGATATCGAAAATCAAAAATTCAGCCCGAAAAAAAAACGACAGTGGTACCCCTTACGTTTTTTTTTTCGGGCGAAAAATTAAGTTTCTCCAATCTTCCCAAAACTCTGGATTCTAATAGAGGGCCATGAGACTTAGACCTGAGTGCAAAAATGGAGGCTCTAGCCCCTCCCAGAGCTGAGATATCGAAACTCAAAAATTCGGCCCGAAAAAAAAAACGACAGTGGTACCCCTTACGTTTTTTTTTTTTTCGGGCGAAAAATTAAGTTTCTCCAATCTTCCCAAAACTCTGGATTCTGATAGAGGGCCATGAGACTTAGACCTGTGTGCAAAAATGGAGGCTCTAGCCCCTTCCAGAGCTGAGATATCGAAACTCAAAAATTCGGCCCGAAAAAAAAACGACAGTGGTACCCCTTACGTTTTTTTTTTTTGGGGCGAAAAATTAAGTTTCTCCAATCTTCCCAAAACTCTGGATTCTGATAGAGGGCCATGAGACTTAGACCTGAGTGCAAAAATGGAGGCTCTAGCCCCGTCCAGAGTTGAGATATCGAAACTCAAAAATTCAGCCCGAAAAAAAAACGACAGTGGTACCCCTTACGTTTTTTTTTTTCGGGCGAAAATTTAAGTTTCTCCAATCTTCCCAAAACTCTGGATTCTGATAGAGGGCCATGAGACTTAGACCTGCGTGCAAAAATGGAGGCTCTAGCCCCTTCCAGAGCTGAGATATCGAAACTCAAAAATTCGGCCCGAAAAAAAAAACGACAGTGGTACCCCTTACGTTTTTTTTTTTGGGCGAAAAATTAAGTTTCTCCAATCTTCCCAAAACTCTGGATTCTGATAGAGGGCCATGATACTTAGACCTGAGTGCAAAAATGGAGGCTCTAGCCCATTCCAGAGCTGAGATATTGAAACTCAAAAATTCAGCCCGAAAAAAAAACGACAGTGGTACCCCTTACGTTTTTTTTTTTCGGGCGAAAAATTAAGTTTCTCCAATCTTCCCAAAACTCTGGATTCTGATAGAGGGCCATGAGACTTAGACCTGCGTGCAAAAATGGAGGCTCTAGCCCCTTCCAGAGCTGAGATATCGAAACTCAAAAATTCGGCCCGAAAAAAAAACGACAGTGGTACCCCTTACGTTTTTTTTTTTGGGCGAAAAATTAAGTTTCTCCAATCTTCCCAAAACTCTGGATTCTGATAGAGGGCCATGATACTTAGACCTGAGTGCAAAAATGGAGGCTCTAGCCCTTTCCAGAGTTGAGATATCGAAACTCAAAAATTCAGCCCGAAAAAAAAACGACAGTGGTACCCCTTACGTTTTTTTTTTCGGGCGAAAAATTAATTTTCTCCAATCTTCCCAAAACTCTGGATTCTGATAGAGGGCCATGAGACTTAGACCTGAGTGCAAAAATGGAGGCTCTAGCCCCTTCCAGAGCTGAGATATCGAAACTCAAAAATTCGGCCCGAAAAAAAAACGACAGTGGTACCCCTTACGTTTTTTTTTTTCGGGCGAAAAATTAAGTTTCTCCAATCTTCCCAAAACTCTGGATTCTGATAGAGGGCCATGAGACTTAGACCTGAGTGCAAATATGGAGGCTCTAGCCCCTTCCAGAGTTGAGATATCGAAACTCAAAAATTCGGCCCGAAAAAAAAAACGACAGTGGTACCCCTTACGTTTTTTTTTTCGGGCGAAAAATTAAGTTTCTCCAATCTTCCCAAAACTCTGGATTCTGATAGAGGGCCATGAGACTTAGACCTGAGTGCAAAAATGGAGGCTCTAGCCCCTTCAAGTTTTTAAGTTTCTCCAATCTTCCCAAAACTCTGGATTCTGATAGAGGGCCATGAGACTTAGACCTGCGTGCAAAAATGGAGGCTCTAGCCCCTTCCAGAGCTGAGATATCGAAACTCAAAAATTCGGCCCGAAAAAAAAACGACAGTGGTACCCCTTACGTTTTTTTTTTCGGGCGAAAAATTAAGTTTCTCCAATCTTCCCAAAACTCTGGATTCTGATAGAGGGCCATGAGACTTAGACCTGAGTGCAAAAATGGAGGCTCTAGCCCCTTCCAGAGCTGAGATATCGAAACTCAAAAATTCGGCCCAGAAAAAAAAAACGACAGTGGTACCCCTTACATTTTTTTTTTTCGGGCGAAAAATGAAGTTTCTCCAATCTTCCCAAAACTCTGGATTCTGATAGAGGGCCATGAGACTTAGACCTGAGTGCAAAAATGGAGGCTCTAGCCCCTTCCAGAGTTGAGATATCGAAACTCAAAAATTCAGCCCGAAAAAAAAACGACAGTGGTACCCCTTACGTTTTTTTTTTCGGGCGAAAAATTAAGTTTCTCCAATCTTCCCAAAACTCTGGATTCTGATAGAGGGCCATGAGACTTAGACCTGAGTGCAAAAATGGAGGCTCTAGCCCCTTCCAGAGTTGAGATATCGAAACTCAAAAATTCGGCCCGAAAAAAAAAACGACAGTGGTACCCCTTACGTTTTTTTTTTCGGGCGAAAAATTAAGTTTCTCCAATCTTCCCAAAACTCTGGATTCTGATAGAGGGCCATGAGACTTAGACCTGAGTGCAAAAATGGAGGCTCTAGCCCCTTCAAGTTTTTAAGTTTCTCCAATCTTCCCAAAACTCTGGATTCTGATAGAGGGCCATGAGACTTAGACCTGCGTGCAAAAATGGAGGCTCTAGCCCCTTCCAGAGCTGAGATATCGAAACTCAAAAATTCGGCCCGAAAAAAAAACGACAGTGGTACCCCTTACGTTTTTTTTTTTCGGGCGAAAAATTAAGTTTCTCCAATCTTCCCAAAACTCTGGATTCTGATAGAGGGCCATGAGACTTAGACCTGAGTGCAAAAATGGAGGCTCTAGCCCCTTCCAGAGCTGAGATATTGAAACTCAAAAATTCAGCCCGAAAAAAAAACGACAGTGGTACCCCTTACGTTTTTTTTTTTCGGGCGAAAAATTAAGTTTCTCCAATCTTCCCAAAACTCTGGATTCTGATAGAGGGCCATGAGACTTAGACCTGAGTGCAAAAATGGAGGCTCTAGCCCCTTCCAGAGCTGAGATATCGAAACTCAAAAATTCGGCCCAGAAAAAAAAAACGACAGTGGTACCCCTTACGTTTTTTTTTTCGGGCGAAAAATGAAGTTTCTCCAATCTTCCCAAAACTCTGGATTCTGATAGAGGGCCATGAGACTTAGACCTGAGTGCAAAAATGGAGGCTCTAGCCCCTTCCAGAGTTGAGATATCGAAACTCAAAAATTCAGCCCGAAAAAAAAACGACAGTGGTACCCCTTACGTTTTTTTTTTTCGGGCGAACAATTAAGTTTCTCCAATCTTCCCAAAACGCTGGATTCTGATAGAGGGCCATGAGACTTAGACCTGAGTGCAAAAATGGAGGCTCTAGCCCCTTCCAGAGCTGAGATATCGAAACTCAAAAATTCGGCCCGAAAAAAAAACGACAGTGGTACCCCTTACGTTTTTTTTTTTCGCTCGAAAAATTAAGTTTCTCCAATCTTCCCAAAACTCTGGATTCTGGTAGAGGGCCATGAGACTTAGACCTGAGTGCAAAAATGGAGGCTCTAGCCCCTTCCAGAGCTGAGATATCGAAACTCAAAAATTCAGCCCGAAAAAAAAAAACGACAGTGGTACCCCTTACGTTTTTTTTTTTCGGGCGAAAAATTAAGTTTCTCCAATCTTCCCAAAACTCTGGATTCTGATAGAGGGCCATGAGACTTAGACCTGAGTGCAAAAATGGAGGCTCTAGCCCCTTCCAGAGTTGAGATATCGAAACTCAAAAATTCAGCCCGAAAAAAAACCGACAGTGGTACCCCTTACGTTTTTTTTTTTCGGGCGAAAAATTAAGTTTCTCCAATCTTCCTAAAACTCTGGATTCTGATAGAGGGCCATGAGACTTAGACCTGAGTGCAAAAATGGAGGCTCTAGCCCCTTCCAGAGCTGAGATATCGAAACTCAAAAATTCGGCCCGAAAAAAAAAACGACAGTGGTACCCCTTACGTTTTTTTTTTTCGGGCGAAAAATTATGTTTCTCCAATCTTCCCAAAACTCTGGATTCTGGTAGAGGGCCATGAGACTTAGACCTGAGTGCAAAAATGGAGGCTCTAGCCCCTTCCAGAGCTGAGATATCGAAACTCAAAAATTCAGCCAGAAAAAAAAATGACAGTGGTACCCCTTACGTTTTTTTTTTTCGGGCGAAAAATTAAGTTTCTCCAATCTTCCCAAAACTCTGGATTCTAATAGAGGGCCATGAGACTTAGACCTGAGTGCAAAAATGGAGGCTCTAGCCCCTCCCAGAGCTGAGATATCGAAACTCAAAAATTCGGCCCGAAAAAAAAAACGACAGTGGTACCCCTTACGTTTTTTTTTTTCGGGCGAAAAATTAAGTTTCTCCAATCTTCCCAAAACTCTGGATTCTCATAGAGGGCCATGAGACTTAGACCTGAGTGCAAAAATGGAGATTCTAGCCCATTCCAGAGCTGAGATATCGAAACTCAAAAATTCACCCCGAAAAAAAACGACAGTGGTACCCCTTACGTTTTTTTTTTTTCGGGCGAAAAATTAAGTTTCTCCAATCTTCCCAAAACTCTGGATTCTAATAGAGGGCCATGAGACTTAGACCTGAGTGCAAAAATGGAGGCTCTAGCCCATTCCAGAGCTGAGATATCGAAACTCAAAAATTCGGCCCGAAAAAAAAACGACAGTGGTACCCCTTACGTTTTTTTTTTTCGAACGAAAAATTAAGTTTCTCCAATCTTCCCAAAACTCTGGATTCTAATAGAGGGCCATGAGACTTAGACCTGAGTGCAAAAATGGAGGCTCTAGCCCCATCCAGAGCTGAGATATCGAAACTCAAAAATTCGGCCCGAAAAAAAAAAAACGACAGTGGTACCCCTTACGTTTTTTTTTTCGGGCGAAAAATTAAGTTTCTCCAATCTTCCCAAAACTCTGGATTCTCATAGAGGGCCATGAGACTTAGACCTGAGTGCAAAAATGGAGGCTCTAGCCCATTCCAGAGCTGAGATATCGAAACTCAAAAATTCAGCCCGAAAAAAAAACGACAGTGGTACCCCTTACGGTTTTTTTTTTTTTGGGCGAAAAATTAAGTTTCTCCAATCTTCCCAAAACTCTGGATTCTGATAGAGGGCCATGAGACTTAGACCTGAGAGCAAAAATGGAGGCTCTAGCCCCTTCCAGAGCTGAGATATCGAAACTCAAAAATTCAGCCCAAAAAAAAAACGACAGTGGTACCCCTTACGTTTTTTTTTTTCGGGCGAAAAAATTAAGTTTCTCCAATCTTCCCAAAACTCTGGATTCTAATAGAGGGCCATGAGACTTAGACCTGAGTGCAAAAATGGCAGGCCTAGCCCATTCCAGAGCTGACAGATCGAAACTCAAAAATTCAGCCCGAAAAAAAAACGACAGTGGTACCCCTTACGTTTTTTTTTTTTGGGCGAAAAATTAAGTTTCTCCAATCTTCCCAAAACTCTGGATTCTAATAGAGGGCCATGAGACTTAGACCTGAGTGCAAAAATGGAGGCTCTAGCCCCTTCCAGAGCTGAGATATCGAAACTCAAAAATTCGGCCCGAAAAAAAAACGACAGTGGTACCCCTTACGTTTTTTTTTGGGGGCGAAAAATTAAGTTTCTCCAATCTTCCCAAAACTCTGGATTCTGATAGAGGGCCATGAGACTTAGACCTGAGTGCAAAAATGGAGGCTCTAGCCCCTTCCAGAGCTGAGATATCGAAACTCAAAAATTCGGCCCGAAAAAAAAACGACAGTGGTACCCCTTACGTTTTTTTTTTCGGGCGAAAAATTACGTTTCTCCAATCTTCCCAAAACTCTGGATTCTGATAGAGGGCCATGAGACTTAGACCTGAGTGCAAAAATGGAGGCTCTAGCCCCTTCCAGAGCTGAGATATCGAAACTCAAAAATTCGGCCCGAAAAAAAAAAAGACAGTGGTACCCCTTACGTTTTTTTTTTTCGGGCGAAAAATTAAGTTTCTCCAATCTTCCCAAAACTCTGTATTCTCATAGAGGGCCATGAGACTTAGACCTGAGTGCAAAAATGGAGGCTCTAGCCCATTCCAGAGCTGAGATATTGAAACTCAAAAATTCAGCCCGAAAAAAAACGACAGTGGTACCCCTTACGTTTTTTTTTTTTTGGGCGAAAAATTAAGTTTCTCCAATCTTCCCAAAACTCTGGATTCTGATAGAGGGCCATGATACTTAGACCTGAGTGCAAAAATGGAGGCTCTAGCCCCTTCCAGAGTTGAGATATCGAAACTCAAAAATTCGGCCCGAAAAAAACGACAGTGGTACCCCTCACGTTTTTTTTTTTTTGGGGCGAAAAATTAAGTTTCTTCAATCTTCCCAAAACTCTGGATTCTGATAGAGGGCCATGAGACTTAGACCTGAGTGCAAAAATGGAGGCTCTAGCCCCTTCCAGAGCTGAGATATCGAAACTCAAAAATTCGGCCCGAAAAAAAAACGACAGTGGTACCCCTTACGTTTTTTTTTTTCGGGCGAAAAATTAAGTTTCTCCAATCTTCCCAAAACTCTGGATTCTCATAGAGGGCAATGATACTTAGACCTGAGTGCAAAAATGGAGATTCTAGCCCATTCCAGAGCTGAGATATCGAAACTCAAAAATTCAGCCCGAAAAAAAACGACAGTGGTACCCCTTACGTTTTTTTTTTTTGGGCGAAAAATTAAGTTTCTCCAATCTTCCCAAAACTCTGGATTCTGATAGAGGGCCATGAGACTTAGACCTGAGTGCAAAAATGGAGGCTCTAGCCCCTTCCAGAGTTGAGATATCGAAACTCAAAAATTCAGCCCGAAAAAAAAAACGACAGTGGTACCCCTTACGTTTTTTTTTTCGGGCGAAAAATTAAGTTTCTCCAATCTTCCCAAAACTCTGGATTCTAATAGAGGGCCATGAGAGTTAGACCTGAGTGCAAAAATGGAGGCTCTAGCCCCTTCCAGAGCTGAGATATCGAAACTCAAAAATTCGGCCCGAAAAAAAAACGACAGTGGTACCCCTTACGTTTTTTTTTTCGGACGAAAAATTATGTTTCTCCAATCTTCCCAAAACTCTGGATTCTAATAGAGGGCCATGAGACTTAGACCTGAGTGCAAAAATGGAGGCTGTAGCCCCATCCAGAGCTGAGATATCGAAACTCAAAAATTCGGCCCGAAAAAAAAAAACGACAGTGGTACCCCTTACGTTTTTTTTTTCGGGCGAAAAATTAAGTTTCTCCAATCTTCCCAAAACTCTGGATTCTCATAGAGGGCCATGAGACTTAGACCTGAGTGCAAAAATGGAGGCTCTAGCCCATTCCAGAGCTGAGATATCGAAACTCAAAAATTCAGCCCGAAAAAAAAACGACAGTGGTACCCCTTACGTTTTTTTTTTTTGGGCGAAAAATTTAGTTTCTCCAATCTTCCCAAAACTCTGGATTCTGATAGAGGGCCATGAGACTTAGACCTGAGTGCAAAAATGGAGGCTCTAGCCCCTTCCAGAGTTGAGATATCGAAACTCAAAAATTCAGCCCGAAAAAAAAAACGACAGTGGTACCCCTTACGTTTTTTTTTTCGGGCGAAAAATTAAGTTTCTCCAATCTTCCCTAAACTCTGGATTCTGATAGAGGGCCATGAGACTTAGACCTGAGAGCAAAAATGGAGGCTCTAGCCCCTTCCAGAGCTGAGATATCGAAACTCAAAAATTCAGCCCGAAAAAAAACGACAGTGGTACCCCTTACGTTTTTTTTTTTCGGGCGAAAAAATTAAGTTTCTCCAATCTTCCCAAAACTCTGGATTCTAATAGAGGGCCATGAGACTTAGACCTGAGTGCAAAAATGGAGGCTCTAGCCCCTTCCAGAGCTGAGATATCGAAACTCAAAAATTCGGCCCGAAAAAAAAAACGACAGTGGTACCCCTTACGTTTTTTTTTTTCGGGCGAAAAATTAAGTTTCTCCAATCTTCGCAAAACTCTGGATTCTGATAGAGGGCCATGGGACTTAGACCTGAGTGCAAAAATGGAGGCTCTAGCCCCTTCCAGAGCTGAGATATCGAAACTCAAAAATTCGGCCCGAAAAAAAAACGACAGTGGTACCCCTTACGTTTTTTTTTTCGGGCGAAAAATTAAGTTTCTCCAATCTTCCCAAAACTCTGGATTCTGATAGAGGGCCATGAGACTTAGACCTGAGTGCAAAAATGGAGGCTCTAGCCCCTTCCAGAGCTGAGATATCGAAACTCAAAAATTCGGCCCGAAAAAAAAACGACAGTGGTACCCCTTACGTTTTTTTTTTTCGGGCGAAAAATTAAGTTTCTCCAATCTTCCCAAAACTCTGGATTCTGATAGAGGGCCATGAGACTTAGACCTGAGTGCAAAAATGGAGGCTCTAGCCCCTTCCAGAGTTGAGATATCGAAACTCAAAAATTCAGCCCGAAAAAAAAACGACAGTGGTACCCCTTACGTTTTTTTTTTTCGGGCGAAAAATTAAGTTTCTCCAATCTTCCCAAAACTCTGGATTCTGATAGAGGGCCATGAGACTTAGACCTGAGTGCAAAAATGGAGGCTCTAGCCCCTTCCAGAGCTGAGATATCGAAACTCAAAAATTCGGCCCGAAAAAAAAAACGACAGTGGTACCCCTTACGTTTTTTTTTTCGGGCGAAAAATTAAGTTTCTCCAATCTTCCCAAAACTCTGGATTCTCATAGAGGGCCATGAGACTTAGACCTGAGTGCAAAAATGGAGGCTCTAGCCCATTCCAGAGCTGAGATATCGAAACTCAAAAATTCAGCCCGAAAAAAAAACGACAGTGGTACCCCTTACGGTTTTTTTTTTTTTGGGCGAAAAATTAAGTTTCTCCAATCTTCCCAAAACTCTGGATTCTGATAGAGGGCCATGAGACTTAGACCTGAGAGCAAAAATGGAGGCTCTAGCCCCTTCCAGAGCTGAGATATCGAAACTCAAAAATTCAGCCCGAAAAAAAAACGACAGTGGTACCCCTTACGTTTTTTTTTTTCGGGCGAAAAAATTAAGTTTCTCCAATCTTCCCAAAACTCTGGATTCTAATAGAGGGCCATGAGACTTAGACCTGAGTGCAAAAATGGAGGCTCTAGCCCATTCCAGAGCTGAGATATCGAAACTCAAAAATTCAGCCTGAAAAAAAAACGACAGTGGTACCCCTTACGTTTTTTTTTTTTTGGGCAAAAAATTAAGTTTCTCCAATCTTCCCAAAACTCTGGATTCTGATAGAGGGCCATGAGACTTAGACCTGAGTGCAAAAATGGAGGCTCTAGCCCCTTCCAGAGCTGAGATATCGAAACTCAAAAATTCAGCCCGAAAAAAAACGAAAGTGGTACCCCTTACGTTTTTTTTTTTTGGGCGAAAAATTAAGTTTCTCCAATCTTCCCAAAACTCTGGATTCTAATAGAGGGCCATGAGACTTAGACCTGAGTGCAAAAATGGAGGCTCTAGCCCCTTCCAGAGCTGAGATATCGAAACTCAAAAATTCGGCCCGAAAAAAAAACGACAGTGGTACCCCTTACGTTTTTTTTTGGGGGCGAAAAATTAAGTTTCTCCAATCTTCCCAAAACTCTGGATTCTGATAGAGGGCCATGAGACTTAGACCTGAGTGCAAAAATGGAGGCTCTAGCCCCTTCCAGAGCTGAGATATCGAAACTCAAAAATTCGGCCCGAAAAAAAAACGACAGTGGTACCCCTTACGTTTTTTTTTTCGGGCGAAAAATTACGTTTCTCCAATCTTCCCAAAACTCTGGATTCTGATAGAGGGCCATGAGACTTAGACCTGAGTGCAAAAATTGAGGCTCTAGCCCCTTCCAGAGCTGAGATATCGAAACTCAAAAATTCGGCCCGAAAAAAAAAACGACAGTAGTACCCCTTACGTTTTTTTTTTGGGGGCGAAAAATTAAGTTTCTCCAATCTTCCCAAAACTCTGGATTCTGATAGAGGGCCATGAGACTTAGACCTGAGTGCAAAAATGGAGGCTCTAGCCCCTTCCAGAGCTGAGATATCGAAACTCAAAAATTCGGCCCGAAAAAAAAAAAACGACAGTGGTACCCCTTACGGTTTTTTTTTCAGGCGAAAAATTAAGTTTCTCCAATCTTCGCAAAACTCTGGATTCTGATAGAGGGCCATGAGACTTAGACCTGAGTGCAAAAATGGAGGCTCTAGCCCCTTCCAGAGCTGAGATATCGAAACTCAAAAATTCGGCCCGAAAAAAAAAACGACAGTGGTACCCCTTACGTTTTTTTTTTTCGGGCGAAAAATTAAGTTTCTCCAATCTTCCCAAAACTCTGTATTCTCATAGAGGGCCATGAGACTTAGACCTGAGTGCAAAAATGGAGGCTCTAGCCCATTCCAGAGCTGAGATATTGAAACTCAAAAATTCAGCCCGAAAAAAAAACGACAGTGGTACCCCTTACGTTTTTTTTTTTTTGGGCGAAAAATTAAGTTTCTCCAATCTTCCCAAAACTCTGGATTCTGATAGAGGGCCATGATACTTAGACCTGAGTGCAAAAATGGAGGCTCTAGCCCCTTCCAGAGTTGAGATATCGAAACTCAAAAATTCGGCCCGAAAAAAACGACAGTGGTACCCCTCACGTTTTTTTTTTTGGGGCGAAAAATTAAGTTTCTTCAATCTTCCCAAAACTCTGGATTCTGATAGAGGGCCATGAGACTTAGACCTGAGTGCAAAAATGGAGGCTCTAGCCCCTTCCAGAGCTGAGATATCGAAACTCAAAAATTCGGCCCGAAAAAAAAACGACAGTGGTACCCCTTACGTTTTTTTTTTCGGGCGAAAAATTAAGTTTCTCCAATCTTCCCAAAACTCTGGATTCTCATAGAGGGCAATGAGACTTAGACCTGAGTGCAAAAATGGAGATTCTAGCCCATTCCAGAGCTGAGATATCGAAACTCAAAAATTCAGCCCGAAAAAAAAACGACAGTGGTACCCCTTACGGTTTTTTTTTCGGGCGAAAAATTAAGTTTCTCCAATCTTCCAAAAACTCTGGATTCTCATAGAGGGCCATGAGACTTAGACCTGAGTGCAAAAATGGAGGCTCTAGCCCATTCCAGAGCTGAGATATCGAAACTCAAAAATTCAGCCCGAAAAAAAAATCGACAGTGGTACCCCTTACGTTTTTTTTTTTTGGGCGAAAAATTAAGTTTCTCCAATCTTCCCAAAACTCTGGATTCTGATAGAGGGCCATGAGACTTAGACCTGAGTGCAAAAATGGAGGCTCTAGCCCCTTCCAGAGTTGAGATATCGAAACTCAAAAATTCAGCCCGAAAAAAAAAACGACAGTGGTACCCCTTACGTTTTTTTTTTCGGGCGAAAAATTAAGTTTCTCCAATCTTCCCAAAACTCTGGATTCTAATAGAGGGCCATGAGAGTTAGACCTGAGTGCAAAAATGGAGGCTCTAGCCCCTTCCAGAGCTGAGATATCGAAACTCAAAAATTCGGCCCGAAAAAAAAACGACAGTGGTACCCCTTACGTTTTTTTTTTTCGGACGAAAAATTATGTTTCTCCAATCTTCCCAAAACTCTGGATTCTAATAGAGGGCCATGAGACTTAGACCTGAGTGCAAAAATGGAGGCTGTAGCCCCATCCAGAGCTGAGATATCGAAACTCAAAAATTCGGCCCGAAAAAAAAAAACGACAGTGGTACCCCTTACGTTTTTTTTTTCGGGCGAAAAATTAAGTTTCTCCAATCTTCCCAAAACTCTGGATTCTCATAGAGGGCCATGAGACTTAGACCTGAGTGCAAAAATGGAGGCTCTAGCCCATTCCAGAGCTGAGATATCGAAACTCAAAAATTCAGCCCGAAAAAAAAACGACAGTGGTACCCCTTACGTTTTTTTTTTTGGGGCGAAAAATTTAGTTTCTCCAATCTTCCCAAAACTCTGGATTCTGATAGAGGGCCATGAGACTTAGACCTGAGTGCAAAAATGGAGGCTCTAGCCCCTTCCAGAGTTGAGATATCGAAACTCAAAAATTCAGCCCGAAAAAAAAAACGACAGTGGTACCCCTTACGTTTTTTTTTTCGGGCGAAAAATTAAGTTTCTCCAATCTTCCCTAAACTCTGGATTCTGATAGAGGGCCATGAGACTTAGACCTGAGAGCAAAAATGGAGGCTCTAGCCCCTTCCAGAGTTGAGATATCGAAACTCAAAAATTCGGCCCGAAAAAAAAACGACAGTGGTACCCCTTACGTTTTTTTTTTCGGGCGAAAAATTAAGTTTCTCCAATCTTCCCAAAACTCTGGATTCTGATAGAGGGCCATGAGACTTAGACCTGAGTGCAAAAATGGAGGCTCTAGCCCCTTCCAGAGCTGAGATATCGAAACTCAAAAATTCGGCCCGAAAAAAAAACGACAGTGGTACCCCTTACGTTTTTTTTTTTTCGGGCGAAAAATTAAGTTTCTCCAATCTTCCCAAAACTCTGGATTCTGATAGAGGGCCATGAGACTTAGACCTGAGTGCAAAAATGGAGGCTCTAGCCCCTTCCAGAGTTGAGATATCGAAACTCAAAAATTCAGCCCGAAAAAAAAACGACAGTGGTACCCCTTTCGTTTTTTTTTTTCGGGCGAAAAATTAATTTTCTCCAATCTTCCCAAAACTCTGGATTCTGATAGAGGGCCATGAGACTTAGACCTGAGTGCAAAAATGGAGGCTCTAGCCCCTTCCAGAGCTGAGATATCGAAACTCAAAAATTCGGCCCGAAAAAAAAAAACGACAGTGGTACCCCTTACGTTTTTTTTTTTCGGGAGAAAAATGAAGTTACTCCAATCTTCCCAAAACTCTGGATTCTGATAGAGGGCCATGAGACTTAGACCTGAGTGCAAAAATGGAGGCCCTAGCCCCTTCCAGAGCTGAGATATCGAAACTCAAAAATTCGGCCCAAAAAAAAACGACAGTGGTACCCCTTACGATTTTTTTTTCGGGCGAAAAATTAAGTTTCTCCAATCTTCCCAAAACTCTGGATTCTCATAGAGGGCCATGAGACTTAGACCTGAGTGCAAAAATGGAGGCTCTAGCCCCTTCCAGAGCTGAGATATCGAAACTCAAAAATTCGGCCCGAAAAAAAAACGACAGTGGTACCCCTTACGTTTTTTTTTTTTCGGGCGAAAAATTAAGTTTCTCCAATCTTCCCAAAACTCTGGATTCTGATAGAGGGCCATGAGACTTAGACCTGAGTGCAAAAATGGAGGCTCTAGCCCCTTCCAGAGTTGAGATATCGAAACTCAAAAATTCAGCCCGAAAAAAAAACGACAGTGGTACCCCTTACGTTTTTTTTTTTCGGGCGAAAAATTAATTTTCTCCAATCTTCCCAAAACTCTGGATTCTGATAGAGGGCCATGAGACTTAGACCTGAGTGCAAAAATGGAGGCTCTAGCCCCTTCCAGAGCTGAGATATCGAAACTCAAAAATTCGGCCCGAAAAAAAAAAACGACAGTGGTACCCCTTACGTTTTTTTTTTTCGGGAGAAAAATGAAGTTACTCCAATCTTCCCAAAACTCTGGATTCTGATAGAGGGCCATGAGACTTAGACCTGAGTGCAAAAATGGAGGCTCTAGCCCCTTCCAGAGCTGAGATATCGAAACTCAAAAATTCGGCCCAAAAAAAAACGACAGTGGTACCCCTTACGATTTTTTTTTCGGGCGAAAAATTAAGTTTCTCCAATCTTCCCAAAACTCTGGATTCTGATAGAGGGCCATGAGACTTAGACCTGAGTGCAAAAATGGAGGCTCTAGCCCCTTCCAGAGCTGAGATATCGAAACTCAAAAATTCAGCCCGAAAAAAAAACGACAGTGGTACCCCTTACGTTTTTTTTTTTCGGGCGAAAATTTAAGTTTCTCCAATCTTCCCAAAACTCTGGATTCTGATAGAGGGCCATGAGACTTAGACCTGAGTGCAAAAATGGAGGCTCTAGCCCCTTCCAGAGTTGAGATATCGAAACTCAAAAATTCGGCCCGAAAAAAAAAAACGACAGTGGTACCCCTTACGTTTTTTTTTTTTCGGGCGAAAAATTAAGTTTCTCCAATTTTCCCAAAACGCTGGATTCTGATAGAGGGCCATGAGACTTAGACCTGAGTGCAAAAATGGAGGCTCTAGCCCCTTCCAGAGCTGAGATATCGAAACTCAAAAATTCTGCCCGAAAAAAACCCCCACAGTGGTACCCCTTACGTTTTTTTTTTCGGGCGAAAAATTAAGTTTCTCCAATCTTCCCAAAACTCTGGATTCTTATAGAGGGCCATGAGACTTAGACCTGAGTGCAAAAATGGAGGCTCTAGCCCCTTCCAGAGCTGAGATATCGAAACTCAAAAATTCGGCCCGAAAAAAAAAAACGTCAGTGGAACCCCTTACGTTTTTTTTTTTCGGGCGAAAAATTAAGTTTCTACAATCTTCCCAAAACTCTGGATTCTAATAGAGGGCCATGAGACTTAGACCTGAGTGCAAAAATGGACGCTCTAGTCCCTTCCAGAGCTGAGATATCGAAACTCAAAAATTCGGCCCGAAAAAAAAAACGACAGTGGTACCCCTTACGGTTTTTTTTTCGGGCGAAAAATTAAGTTTCTCCAATCTTCCCAAAACTCTGGATTCTGATAGAGGGCCATGACACTTAGACCTGAGTGCAAAAATTGAGGCTCTAGCCCCTTCCAGAGCTGAGATATCGAAACTCAAAAATTCGGCCCAAAAAAAAAACGACAGTGGTACCCCTTACGTTTTTTTTTTTCGGGCGAAAAATTAAGTTTCTCCAATCTTCCCAAAACTCTGGATTCTGATAGAGGGCCATGAGACTTAGACCTGAGTGCAAAAATCGAGGCTCTAGCCCCTTCCAGAGTTGAGATATCGAAACTCAAAAATTCGGCCCGAAAAAAAAACGACAGTGGTACCCCTTACGTTTTTTTTTTTCAGGCGAAAAATTAAGTTTCTACAATCTTCCCAAAACTCTGGATTCTGATAGAGGGCCATGAGACTTAGACCTGAGTGCAAAAATGGAGGCTCTAGCCCCTTCCAGAGCTGAGATATCGAAACTCAAAAATTCGGCCCGAAAAAAAAAACGACAGTGGTACCCCTTACGTTTTTTTTTTTCGGGCGAAAAATTAAGTTTCTCCAATCTTCCCAAAACTCTGGATTCTGATAGAGGGCCATGAGACTTAGACCTGAGTGCAAAAATGGAGGCTCTAGCCCCTTCCAGAGCTGAGATATCGAAACTAAAAAATTCGGCCCGAAAAAAAAAACGACAGTGGTACCCCTTACGTGTTTTTTTTTTCGGGCGAAAAATTAAGTTTCTCCAATCTTCCCAAAACTCTGGATTCTGATAGAGGGCCATGAGACTTAGACCTGAGTGCAAAAATGGAGGCTCTAGCCCCTTCCAGAGCTGAGATATCGAAACTCAAAAATTCGGCCCGAAAAAAAAACGACAGTGGTACCCCTTACGTTTTTTTTTTTTCGGGCGAAAAATTAAGTTTCTCCAATCTTCCCAAAACTCTGGATTCTGATAGAGGGCCATGAGACTTAGACCTGAGTGCAAAAATCGAGGCTCTAGCCCCTTCCAGAGTTGAGATATCGAAACTCAAAAATTCGGCCCGAAAAAAAAACGACAGTGGTACCCCTTACGTTTTTTTTTTCAGGCGAAAAATTAAGTTTCTCCAATCTTCCCAAAACTCTGGATTCTGATAGAGGGCCATGAGACTTAGACCTGAGTGCAAAAATGGAGGCTCTAGCCCCTTCCAGAGCTGAGATATCGAAACTCAAAAATTCGGCCCGAAAAAAAAACGACAGTGGTACCCCTTACGTTTTTTTTTTCGGGCGAAAAATTAAGTTTCTCCAATTTTCCCAAAACGCTGGATTCTGATAGAGGGCCATGAGACTTAGACCTGAGTGCAAAAATGGAGGCTCTAGCCCCTTCCAGAGCTGAGATATCGAAACTCAAAAATTCTGCCCGAAAAAAAACCCCACAGTGGTACCCCTTACGTTTTTTTTTTTCGGGCGAAAAATTAAGTTTCTCCAATCTTCCCAAAACTCTGGATTCTTATAGAGGGCCATGAGACTTAGACCTGAGTGCAAAAATGGAGGCTCTAGCCCCTTCCAGAGCTGAGATATCGAAACTCAAAAATTCGGCCCGAAAAAAAAAAACGTCAGTGGTACCCCTTACGTTTTTTTTTTTCGGGCGAAAAATTAAGTTTCTACAATCTTCCCAAAACTCTGGATTCTAATAGAGGGCCATGAGACTTAGACCTGAGTGCAAAAATGGACGCTCTAGTCCCTTCCAGAGCTGAGATATCGAAACTCAAAAATTCGGCCCGAAAAAAAAAAAACGACAGTGGTACCCCTTACGTTTTTTTTTTCGGGCGAAAAATTAAGTTTCTCCAATCTTCCCAAAACTCTGGATTCTGATAGAGGGCCATGACACTTAGACCTGAGTGCAAAAATTGAGGCTCTAGCCCCTTCCAGAGCTGAGATATCGAAACTCAAAAATTCGGCCCAAAAAAAAAAACGACAGTGGTACCCCTTACGTTTTTTTTTTTCGGGCGAAAAATTAAGTTTCTCCAATCTTCCCAAAACTCTGGATTCTGATAGAGGGCCATGAGACTTAGACCTGAGTGCAAAAATCGAGGCTCTAGCCCCTTCCAGAGTTGAGATATCGAAACTCAAAAATTCGGCCCGAAAAAAAAACGACAGTGGTACCCCTTACGTTTTTTTTTTTCAGGCGAAAAATTAAGTTTCTACAATCTTCCCAAAACTCTAGATTCTGATAGAGGGCCATGAGACTTAGACCTGAGTGCAAAAATGGAGGCTCTAGCCCTTTCCAGAGCTGAGATATCGAAACTAAAAAATTCGGCCCGAAAAAAAAAACGACAGTGGTACCCCTTACGTTTTTGTTTTTTTCGGGCGAAAAATTAAGTTTCTCCAATCTTCCCAAAACTCTGGATTCTGATAGAGGGCCATGAGACTTAGACCTGAGTGCAAAAATGGAGGCTCTAGCCCCTTCCAGAGCTGAGATATCGAAACTCAAAAATTCGGCCCGAAAAAAAAACGACAGTGGTACCCCTTACGTTTTTTTTTTTTCGGGCGAAAAATTAAGTTTCTCCAATCTTCCCAAAACTCTGGATTCTGATAGAGGGTCATGAGACTTAGACCTGAGTGCAAAAATGGAGGCTCTAGCCCCTTCCAGAGCTGAGATATCGAAACTCAAAAATTCGGCCCGAAAAAAAAACGACAGTGGTACCCCTTACGTTTTTTTTTTTCGGGCGAAAAATTAAGTTTCTCCAATCTTCCAGAAACTCTGGATTCTGATAGAGGGCCATGAGACTTAGACCTGAGTGCAAAAATCGAGGCTCTAGCCCCTTCCAGAGTTGAGATATCGAAACTCAAAAATTCGGCCCGAAAAAAAAAACGACAGTGGTACCCCCTTACTTTTTTTTTTTTTTCAGGCGAAAAATTAAGTTACTACAATCTTCCCAAAACTCTGGATTCTGATAGAGGGCCATGAGACTTAGACCTGAGTGCAAAAATGGAGGCTCTAGCCCTTTCCAGAGCTGAGATATCGAAACTCAAAAATTCGGCCCAAAAAAAAAAACGACAGTGGTACCCCTTACTTTTTTTTTTTTCAGGCGAAAAATTAAGTTTCTCCAATCTTCCCAAAACTCTGGATTCTGATAGAGGGCCATGAGACTTAGACCTGAGTGCAAAAATGGAGGCTCTAGCCCCTTCCAGAGCTGAGATATCGAAACTCAAAAATTCGGCCTGAAAAAAAAAACGACAGTGGTACCCCTTTTTTTTTCTCCCGCGAAAAATTAAGTTTCTCTAATCTTCCCAAAACTCTGGATTCTGATAGAGGGCCATGAGACTTAGACCTGAGTGCAAAAATGGAGGCTCTAGCCCCTTCCAGAGCTGAGATATCGAAACTCAAAAATTCGGCCCGAAAAAAAAAAACGACAGTGGTACCCCTTACGTTTTTTTTTTCGGGCGAAAAATTAAGTTTCTCCAATCTTCCAAAAACTCTGGATTCTGATAGAGGGCCGTGAGACTTAGACTTGAGTGCAAAAATGGAGGCTCTAGCCCCTTCCAGAGCTGAGATATCGAAACTAAAAAATTCGGCCCGAAAAAAAAAACGACAGTGGTACCCCTTACGTTTTTTTTTTTTTTTTTCGCTCAGATCTAAGTCTCATGGCCCTCTATCAGAATCCAGAGTTTCAAGAAGATCAGAGAAACTTTTTTTTTTTGCAGCAAAAAAATCGACAGGGCCCTGTTGTTCTTTTCGTGTAGAAATTTTGAGTTTCCCTGTTGAGTTACTGTGTAAGAGTAGAAATATACTCAGCCCCAACACTGTGAAACAGCTTTTATTTCTAAAACAAAAATAATTAAAAACTTTTTCACCTTTCTGTCATTCCGACAGTTACAGATACAAGCACTATCACTGCCAAGTGTCATACATTTAAAAACAGATGATCCATCAGACAATGTTCTTATTCATTATGTGTGTGTGTGTGTACAGAGGGAGAGAGAGAGAGAGTAGGCCTACATTAAATCTTATTGAATCATATAAGCTTATTGTATATTTTGTCACACTTTAATGGGGAAATTAATTTATTAAATTAACAAATCAAACACAAACATGTAAGGTTTTTATTTGTACACATAACATTGAAACACTGTAGTGAGTTGTGGTTGCTTCATCTGTCAGAGCTTCTTGCTGCTTTATTTTAAATAAGCACCAGATGGTGCTGTTCTCGACACTCTCGAAGCTTTGAATCTTTTCCCGGAACAGTCAGGGGAAAGCCTCATTGCTTCATGAAGCTTCATTTCCCCATCCCTACCTTGCAGACCTGAGATATTGAGATCCCTCGTATGCCATTATAAAAATAGTGGGTTCATGGATGGTGGAATTATGGGATGGCGCTTGGTGCCACAGACTCAAGGTGCCCCCCTGAGTGCAGTAAAATAGTTTTTATTATGACAGGAACTTTAATTAAAATGTCCAAAAAATACACTACCCAAATCGCCATTCAATAGATTGCAGGCGGGCTAAGTGGGATCTCAATATCTCAGCCCAGGAAGGGTCTAGAGACTCCATTTTTGCACTCAGTTCTAAGTCTCGTGGCCCTCCATCAGAATCCAGAGTTTTGAGAAGATTGGAGAAACTTAATTTTTTGTACCGAAAAAAAAAAAAAAGACAGTGGTACCCGTGTCGTTTTTTTTGGGAGGGGGGGTCGAAATTTTGAGTTTCTCTGATCTTCTTGAAACTCTGGATTCTGATAGAGGGCCATGAGACTTAGACCTGAGTGCAAAAATTGAGTCTCTAGACCCTTCCTGAGCTGAGATATTGAGATCCCATGTAGCATTTATGCCATTATAAATATCACAATAACTCAGCTCTGGAAGGGTCTAGAGCCTCCATTTTTGCACTCAGGTCTAAGTCTCATGGCCGTCTGTCAGAATCCAGAGTTTCAAGAAGATTGGAGAAACGTATTTTTTCGCACCAAAAAAAAAAACAAAAAACGACAAGGGTACCACTGTCGTTTTTTTTTTTTTTTGGGTCGAAATTTTGAGTTGCTCTGATCTTCTTGAAACTCTGGATTCTGATAGAGGGCCAATGAGACTTAGACCTGAGTGCAAAAATGGAGGCTCTAGACCCTTCCAGAGCTGAGATATTGAGATCTCACGTAGCCCGCCTGCAATCTATTGAATGGGGATTTGGGTTTATTGTATTTTTTGGACAATTTAATTAAAGTTCCTGTATGAATGAAAACTATTTTACTGCTCTCAGGGAGGCCCCTTGAGTCTCTGGCACCAAGCGCCATCACATAGTTCCACCGTCCACGAACCCACTATTTTTATAATGGCATAAATGCTACATGGGATCTCAATATCTCAGCTCAGGAAGGGTCTAGAGACTCCATTTTTGCACTCAGGTCTAAGTATCATGGCCCTCTATCAGAGTCCAGAGTTTCAAGAAGATCAGACAAACTCAAAATTTCGACCCGAAAAAAAAATAAGTTTCTCCAATCTTCTTGACACTCTGGATTCTGATAGAGGGCCATGAGACTTAGACCTGAGTGCAAAAATGGAGTCTCTAGACCCTTCCTGAGCTGAGATATTGAGATCCCATGTAGCATTTATGCCATTATAAAAATAGTGGGTTCGTGGGATCTCAATATCTCAGCTCTGGAAGGGTCTAGCCTCCATTTTTGCGCTCAGATCTAAGTCTCATGGCCCTCTGTCAGAATCCAGAGTTTCAAGAAGATCAGAGAAACTTTTTTTTTTTTGCACCGAAAAAGTCGACAGGGCCCTGTCGTTCTTTTCGTGTAGAATTTTTGAGTTTTCCTGTTGAGTTACTGTGTAAGAGGAGAAATAGACTCAGCCCCAACACTGTGAAACAGCTTTTATTTCTAAAACAAAAATAATTAAAAACTTTGTCACCTTTCTGTCATTCCGACAGTTACAGATACAAGCACTATCACTGCCAAGTGTCATACATTTAAAAACAGATGATCCATCAGACAATGTTCTTATTCATTATGTGTGTGTGTGTATGTACAGAGAGAGAGAGAGAGTAGGCCTACATTAAATCTTATTGAATCATATAAGCTTAAAGTATATTTTATTGTCACACTTTAATGGGGAAATGAATTTATTAAATGAACAAATCAAACACAAACATGTAAGGTTTTTATTTGTACACATAACATTGAAACACTGTAGTGAGTTGTGGTTGCTTCATCTGTCAGAGCTTCTTGCTGCTTTATTTTAAATAAGCACCAGATGGCGCTGTTCTCGACACTCTCGAAGCTTTGAATCTTTTCCCGGAACAGTCAGGGGAAAGCCTCATTGCTTCATGAAGCTTCATTTCCCCATCCCTACCTTGCAGACCTGAGATATTGAGATCCCTCGTATGCCATTATAAAAATAGTGGGTTCATGGATGGTGGAATTATGGGATGGCGCTTGGTGCCACAGACTCAAGGTGCCCCCCTGAGTGCAGTAAAATAGTTTTTATTATGACAGGAACTTTAATTAAAATTTCCAAAAAATACACTACCCAAATCGCCATTCAATAGATTGCAGGCGGACTAAGTGGGATCTGGAATCTCTTCCAGAGCTGAGATATTGACATCCCACATAGCATTTATGCCATTATAAATATCTCAATATCTCAGCCCTAGAAGGGTCTAGAGCCTCCATTTTTGCACTCAGGTCTAAGTCTCATGGCCCTCTTTTAGAATCCAGAGTTTCAAGAAGATTGGAAAAACAAAAAACGACCGGGGTACCACTGTCGATTTTTTTTTTCGGGTCAAAATTTTGAGTTGCTCTGATCTTCTTGAAACTCTGGATTCTGATAGAGGGCCAATTAGACTTAGACCTGAGTGCAAAAATGGAGGCTCTAGACCCTTCCAGTGCTGAGATATTGAGATATTTATAATGGCATAAATGCTATGTGGGATGTCCATTCTAATGGACAGACACATTTAAAAAAATCCTGATTTAAAACATGCAATTCTACAGTCGATTTTTAACTTTAATTAATAAGTTCAATCTTTCTATTTTACATACAAACTTTGAAATACTGGCAAAAATATATACAAAATGTAAATACACCTTAGAAAATGTTGCTTGCTTCTGTGTTTACATTGAAGAGAAGCATGGCAGCACTTCACTCCAGAGTTTTTTTTATCTATAATTACTACATGCAGAGCTTTACTGGCATTTGATTTGATGACAAATGTCCAATCTCATGGACTGCAGGCTTTAAACTAGGTGAAATGCTCCAGAAGTTTAAAAAAGGGGACTGACATGTGATGTCCATTTTAATGGACACAGGGTCTGAATTGGTTAATTTTTCACAACGAAAAAAAACACAAAAAAACCGACAGTGGTACCCCTGCCGTTTTTTTTTTTGGGGGGGGGGGGGGGGGGGGTCGAAATTTTGAGTTTCTCTGATCTTCTTGAATCTCTGGATTCTGAGTGCAGTAAAATAGTTCATTTTATCAAGGAACTTTAATTAAAATGTCCAAAAAATACACTACCCAAATCCCCATTCAATAGCTTGCAGGCGGGCTAAGTGGGATCTCAATATCTCAGCTCAGGAAGGGTCTAGAGACTCTAGAGAGATTTTTGCACTCAGGTCTAAGTCTCAGGGCCCTCTATCAGAATCTAGCGTTTCAAGAAGATCAGAGAAACTTTTTTTTTTTGCACCGAAAACGTCAACAGGGCGTTCCAGAGCTGAGATATTGAGATCCCACTTAGCATTTATGCCATTATAAAAATAGTGGGTTCGTGGGATCTCAATATCTCAGCTCTGGAAGGGTCTGGCGCCTCCATTTTTGCACTCAGGTCTAAGTCTCATGGCCCTCTATCAGAATCCAGAGTTTCAAGAAGATCAGAGAAACTTTTTTTTTTGCAGACCCTTCCAGAGCTTTAGACCCTAGACCCTTCTGGAGCATAACTACGTGAAATGCTCCAGAAGTTAAAAAAAGGGGGCTGACATGTGATGTCCATTGTAATGGACACAGGGTCTGAATGGGAACGGCTTTCTTCTAAACAAAACTTAATGAAGTGGTCAAAATCATGTCTGACCCACTCAATGTCTCACGATATATTGCGCATCCATCTTACTCATGCTGTTCACTTTTCATAATCAACATTATAAAAAAGAAACATTATAATATTTTAACAAATATTAAACTAAATGAGCTTATTTAATGGCTAAAACACGTATAGTAGGCTTAGACTCTATATTTGCTTAGACTCTATATTTGCGGGACATTAAGTTAAATTCTGAATTTTGCACACATACGTTGAAAAGGCATTTGTTAGTAAAACATAACTAAAGTTCGCAGATAATTGTGCGTGCGTTTATTAACCATTATGATACTAAAATCATAATAAAGTATATGTACAAAAATCAGATGAGCCCAGAAAATAAACACAACGTGTTTAATTAAGAAAACGTTAAGCATTTTCCTCCCATAGAAAACATAATAAGAACGCTTAATTTGCCTTAATACAGATTAGAATGTCCCCTGATTATGTCGAAATAACAAGATAGCCTAAGTTTTCTTTTTTTTTCTTCACCATGCGGATCAGGACTTCCATAGAATACAGCCTGAATATAATTGCTTCCAGAAATTATTTTTGGGGGTGCGGGGAGCTTTGGTCTTTCTTGGGGGCTTTCATTCTAGCCCCTCTCTAGCGCCACCCATGCATATGACTATCCATTAACGGGCATTTATTCATAAATATTCAACATTTTGATCAATGCATTATGCATTAATGCATTATATATGGCATTATGCATCGTAGAACTTTATGTAGGCCTACACATTTAGAAACAGATATTGGGTTCTGCCCAAAGTCAAGCAAACAGAAAAGTAATGTAAAAGTAACGAGTAATGTAAAAAGTTACTTTCCATATGTAAATGGAACAGGTACTTTTTTTTAAAAGAAGTAACAAGTAACGAAGAAATGTAGAAAATAGCGATTTGTCTTTCAGATGTAGTGAAGTTAAAGTAAATTGTTTCCAGAAAAAAAGTAAAGAACAGATACTCAAAAACTGTAAAGTACAGTACTTAAGTAAATGTACTTTGTTACTGTCCACCTCTGATTTTCTGACACCTCCTCTGACGCTCATATTTTTTATCACAACTAACATATCGTTATTAGTTAAAAAAAAAAATATGAACAGTTAAAAAAATTATTAATCTCACACATCTCACGTGACCTTGAACTTATTTTTAAATAAGAGAGAAAGTCCAATTAAATGCTAGGGCAGGGAAAGTTTTGTGACACTTTTTTCTCTCTCAGTGTGACATGCTCACCCTGTCCTCTGGGTGGCGTTACAGTCGACCCTTCCGTCAGATAGATGATAACTGAGCAGGCCAGCTCTCTCAGATCTGGATAAGAGAAAATAATGGACACAGGACTGTCTCATCTAGGGCAGTGGATGATGGAAGAGAAAACACATATATTACCACTAGTGTCACAGCTGAAGGTTTTACTGGCACACGGCTGTATGGATTGATGTTCTCTGCACAAGGCCAGTCTGTCCACTGCATCCTTCTCAAGGCTCATATGCGCTTTCATATAAACAAAGGCTTTTCCACACAATTTTACAGTAATTTAAACTTTTTCTTATTGTGTATAGGCCTTGGCTAGTTGTCACAGTTTACTTCACGGAATGTTTCTCAGAACATATTTATTTATTTGATGTAGGCCTATCTTTAAAGTCTTGGCATTGATCCTAACAGTGAATGTCTCACATGGGAAAATCAGACACACATTGTCACATTATGGAGTAATTAGCCAGCCTTAGAAAACTATAAAGGGATAGTTCACCTAAAAATAAAAAGTCAGTCAAGTGTTATTCTAATACCGTAGTTTTTTGGACTACAAATGGGAAAAAAAAAGATAAATGATAAATCTCAAGCCGCACGTTGTGTTCTGACAGGCCATCTCCATCCTCACCTCAGCCTTGAACTCAGCAAGGTCAGAAGATCACGGCGTCCTGTTGTCATGATCCTGTCGGCTCTCACCTTGCCTGTCCAGATGGCCTTCTGGGGAAGAGTGAAACATGGTGCGCTGTATATTTAGAGTTGAATAAACAAAAAAAAAAAGTGTTTTCTTTCAGAGAAAATGCTGATTCATCCTAACTAACAGGGACCTCACTCAGAACTTTGCTTAACGTCGTGGGACTCGTGGCAAAGTTTTCTGGTCTAGTTATCAAATTATCTTTGTTCATTGAACATAAAACACATTTGCACTTTGAAAACGGTTTTCAAAAGGTGCAGTTTCCAGGCCCCCAATCCGCCGTTATCATGTAAATGAAAGGCCAAAACACATAAAAAGATTTCAGTTTTTAGTTGAAAAATAGTAGTGTAAACCACCCCTTAGTTTCCTCTTTTAATATTTATTGTTCACTTCCAACAATTCCTATTTCCACAAAATATTAAAGGAGCATTTCACCCATTGCAACATTAATCTTTATTGAAAGTGGGTCATATATGTAGTCGAAATGTAAAAGAATTTTTAATTTGCTGCCCTCTTGACCGAGAAAAGACAGAAAATAAACAAGGGGCGCATTTGTATGAAAGACTACAGGTCCCACAATGCACCGCATTGCACAGCTCTGCAAGCCACACCCACTAATCCGGAACAGCGCAAACAGAGAATTCACTCTAACATTATTAAAAGTTATTGTTCAACAACACATTAATAAAGTATATAACAACATGATAAAAATATTTACAGATGGAACAAAAGACCCCATAACAGGTAGAGCAGCTGCAGCAGTGTATATCCCTCAGGACAGATATTTAAAATATCAAAAAGAGTAACAGATCATACATCTGTTTTTACAACAGAACTGATAGCTATATCATTAGCGTTACAATGGATAAAAGAAAGGCAGCCTAATTGTAGTGTGATATGTACAGACTCACAATCAGCTCTGCAAAGTTTATAGAGTGGAACTTCTGTAACAAGACAAGATATTTTAAATGAAATATTGCAGAAGTTATTTAACATAAAACACTTAGGCATAAGAGTGAGTTTTTTGTGGGTGCCAGCACATGTCGGAGTAAAGGGGAACGAGGAAGCCGATAAACTGGCAAAGGAGGCGTTGAAAGATCCTAAGCATGATGCTCAGGATCTTTCAACGCCTCCTTTGAGCTTAGCAAGACCAGCAAGACCAGAACTCAGCAAGTAAGCAGAAATTAAGGGGCTGATTGGGACTGAAGTGATAAAGAGGTGGCAGAGGATATGGGACAATGAATTAAGGGTATAGTATAGTATACAAAGTAATGTGGGGGTGTTAAGAACAAACGTTAATAACAGGAAAAAGGATGTGATAATGACAAGATTACGTATTGGACATACAGCAGTGAATCAAAGTTTACATAAAATAGGAAAACATGAAAGTGGTAATTGCGATAAATGTGGATATCCAGAAACAGTAAAACATATATTACTAGAATGTGTAGCATACAGAAGAGAAAGGCTTGAATTAATTCAGTCATTAAATGATAGGGGTGTAAGAAATTATACACTTAAGGAATTATTAGAAGGAACAAATTATACAATACACGAAAAGTTTTCAAATTTTTAAATGACACAGAACTGGTAAGAGTTTTTTTTTTTCCCCCATCAAGTGTATTCTATCAAGTAGTGCTCCATACTCCAATCCAGTAGGTGGTGGACACCTTAAATGCACCTTAAAGTTGGTTTGCCAACTGCCATTTAAACAACAGAAGAAGAAGAAGAAGAAGAAGAAGGCTAACGTTAGCTGTCACCAGAGTTTGAAATTCATTTCACACAAAATGTCTAGTTGGCTGTGGTGAGCAGGACGATCGAGGGGCCGCGCGAGGCCGGTGGCGTGAGTGATAATGAAAGACACCTGTGAGGCACGCGCCGGTCTCGCGTCTCTCTTGTATGGTAGTCAATGGCGAGAGACAACAAATATTTTGTTCTCGTTTGAATTGTGCCCTGAATTACACATATGTTGTTTGTCAATTTAAAAGATACATTTTAAAGTAAAGAAAGTAGCAGTTTGGTGTAAAACCGTTGAGGTATAAGACGTGAAAATATGTAATTACAAAGACTACAAACCCCAAAGGCGCACATTTTCTCTCAATGAATGAAGCTAACTTTACTAAGGCTAATGTCTGTCATTCTTTCTATAGTCTTACGTTATAATCGTAACGTTACGCCGTCATGCCTGAGTGTTTTGTACCAGACTGCACACAAGAGCAGCGGATCTCACTCGTTGTTTCGCTTCTCGGGAGATGTAGTTCATTGAGCAATTTTCACATAAAACTAAATGTTACTCTTCTGTTTTATGACAAACTGGGCCATTTTTGACTCAGAGTAGTCTATAGTCTGTAGTCTATACAGATTTTAATGAAATATGACTTCCTGCTTATCGTGACGCAAAATGACGATTTTTACGTCATGATAAGCAGGAAGTAAAACACTTAAATCCTTATTTCTCCCATCTCAGGGGAAAATAAGGGAATAAACCCTGCCCATTCATAAATATGACTGGGTTTCTAAAGATACAAAGCTTTACAAATGTTTTTCATTCTCAAATAACGAATGACTTAAACTAACAAAAACGACATTGTGAATAATATTTGTTTAATGTTATTAATTAATTGTACTATTTTTTTATGCTGCAAAAAGGATGTTACCATGGCAATACCATAATAACCCCATTGTACTTGGTGCCTAACAATTCTCCTATTCCCTATTCTTTTCATTTGTAAGAATTTGATGGCATTCTGCATTGGAGTGCATGAGGCAACAGTTAAAGGTTTATATGCTTAAGCAATAAAGTGCTAACAGACATTCATTCATTCAGAAAAAAAATTGAGGAACAAAGGAAAGGGTCCACAAAGGATGGTCGAAACAACATTTTATTAGAAAAGAAAAGCATTAGAAACACTTTGCACCCGTTCAGAGCCAGCACGTTGGAATATGTCGTATTTAAGACGCTGCAGCGACCGCATGAGTTTCATCTTCAGCACAATGATTCAGTTACACCATGAAATGCACAATACACAAATCTGCAGATGTAGATATCTCAATGACATAATCAACACCAGATATATCTATTATGTAATTCATATCTACAATATCTACCTCATGAAAAAAATAGCATGTCATCATTATTCACGAGAGCATTAAAAAAAACCCTCAATTATGATCGATGGTACACGCTCTCCACCTCTCCAGTGGCATGGAGAACATTTTCATTGTCTTTACTGAATAGCAGACAATTAAGGATGTATTTTTGTTGAATATTCATTCTCTTTAATTATAAAACACAACCTCATATGATGTGAAGAGGGTTGGAATGTAATGCTCTGAAAACCGAACCATCCATCAAGTCTCTCATAAAGCTAATGAGATCTGGTGCACCTGCGCTTCTGCTCACCTTCCTGCACACATGAACGGGACGTGGTGACCGTGAGGGGATGAAAGTTTGTGAGATAATGATGCTACTCAAGAGCATTTAGAGTGAGCTGAAAGGCCGGTCTGTAACTGCACCCTCACTTGAATTTAATTTGGTAGGCCTATAAGCATTAAACTGCATTAACAAGCATATTGCATGATCACACAGGGTTGAAATATATGCACGAGATGTAAAATAATACTGTTTATACCATATCTCATTAATGGTTTACATTTTTATTTGTGCTCTCACTGGAAGCACCAGCTTGATTTGCTCATTGTAGCCGACCAATGCAAGATTTATGTGTAAATACTGTTCTTAAGAGGTCAACGTTAAGTATGACCAGGTTAGTTCTAGATAGTAAATGCCATTTTATTCCATTTTTTTTTTTCCGGTATGCAGAATAGTGTTAGTTTACAGTTTTTTAGTAAAACTTTAAATGCTTCTGGGGGGTTTCCACAAGTGCAGTTGTGATGAATGGAAATGCTAACAGACAGCTTTCTCTAGGTATTATAGATTTCCTTGACTGTAATGCCTGATAAAGGCTACTAATATAGTGAATAAAAACAAATACCAACATACTGTTGTCCATAAAGTCTCATAAAAATACCTTGTATGTTTGAATAAATAAATACTTTATCTAAAAAAAAAAAATAATAATAAAAAATCACAGCACCACTCCTTTAATACAATTTTTTTTTTTTTTTTTACACATAATTAGTTTAGGCTCAACAACAAAGGGGATACATTAGATGGCTAAACACTGTTAAAGCTGAGGCAATCTTCTGATCATGTAGAGTGACGGCTGAACCACCCATTCATGCATGTCAAACAATGACAACAAACAATGTTGATTTAAACGTATGCAGATTTTTGTTGGTTAGCTGGTTTAGAATCAACCTCTACTACCAATTTTTTTAGAGATTAGTGGTTGGGTCATAGTTGACATTTGGGCGGGAGTTTTTTCTTGTCAGCCTTCGATCAGCCATCTCTGTTTACATCAAGTAGCCTACAAGCAAGCTGGCAATAAATGAGATCGGTAACACTTTACAATAAGGCTGAATTTATTAACCTTACTGTAGTTAATGTAGGCCCTAAAGTAAGATCAAATGTAGGACAGTTTCTTCGCAACATTTCATAAACGAACCCTTTATGCCAAAAAGCTTGTTGTTTATAAGGAGAAATTCTTAGATGATTGCATAATACTTTCATGTTTAACAGACAATTTCAGTTTTTCCTACTGATACGGTATGTTTACGAGCTACTTAATTTGTTGTATTTAATTAAAAATTAATATAAATTAAGCTAGATTTATAACAGTTATCTAAAACTATTAAAATCATTTTCATTCAGTAAAAAAAAGTTTAAAGGGATACTCCACTTTTTTTTGGACATTTTAACTCCCCCAGAGTTAAACATTTGAGTTTTACCATTTTCAAATCCATTCAGCCGATTTTCTGATATTTAGAAGTATATCAGTAACCAGACCGTTTCTGGTCTTATTGACTTCCATAGTAGGAAAAAAATATACTATGGAAGTCAATGAGACCAGAAGCGGTCTGTTATATTCTTCTAAATATCAGAAAAACGTCTGAATACATCTGAAAACGGTAAAACCCAACTGTTTAACCTCTGGGGGAGTGGTAAAATGAGCCTATTTCCAAAAAAAGTGGAGTATCCCTTTAAATGAAGGCTTATGATAACAACTAAAACTGAAAAAAAAAATACAAAACAAAAAAGTACTAAATATAAAAACAAAATATAAAATTATTAATAAATACTACAGTAATATATAAATAACACTGATTAATACATGCTGTGAAAACATTTGTTGTGCATATTGCATTAACTAATGTTAACAAATTTACCCTTTTCATAAAGTGTTACTTGTAGATAATTTTTGAGGCTAATATAATACAAAGATAAATGTAAAGACATTGCCAAAGCTTTGTGTACAGAAGAAGTTGAGATTCTTCCATAATTAAAAGAAAGCCTTGCACAAACTGCTATTAATGTCCAGCACAAGTACAAAATAAATATAATAAATTAGTAAAAAGGTCAAAACATTAACATGTACATCAGAGGAGTTACATACTGCATATTGCTACATTGACAAACAGCTTTAAAATACTATTCATTAAAAATTAAATGAATAAATGTGCAAACATTCTTACAGGACGGTGGTTATAAGTGATGCATGTGATATGACTGCCCTCCATTTGATGCATTCTGTTCATATTGGACATCCCAAGACGACATTCACTCTCACTACCAAATGTTCCCGTTAACGTGATGTTGGCGTCTGTAGAATAGTGAATGTGGTTTCGTTCTCGTTCCCCTCATGCCAGGCTCTCTGACACCTACTGCGAGTCACAGATGGCCCCATAATGACTGGAATTGCTAGAGGATCAGTCTAATTCATTTGCAGCCAAATTTTCTGGTTGGGGTGCAGCCCTTTAGGGGAAATGGTGTGCTTATCTGACTGCACGGACCACCGGCAATGTCCCCTGATAATACAACCCCACTGTATTCTATATCCAGACACACACCAGTGGAAGTGGAAACTTTTTCTTAATTAGCTTTTGTGTATGTCCACCATATTGGATCCCTTTATGTACCTTTAAAACGGGGGTATGACTGGATATATATCTTGATAGTACATGTACTTTTCCAAGATGTCCTTTCAATGTGTGCATTTTCATCTAACGATGTACTAAGTTTGGAAAAGTTTTTCCTTTGCGCTTTTCACGTTGTCAAAACGATCACCATTGATGAAAACGATAAAAAGTGATGCATTATGCGCTCAGGCCAGTAGTTGGCGATGTCACTTTAGACTGCGCCTATAGACTGAACACGTAATATGCATGCGCATGAAGTCATCGTTTTCACAAATTCACGTTTTTTTGTAGTTTACACAGACAATAACTGTATAGTTTTAAAAAAAAATGTACTTTGAAACCCGTTTCAAGTTTGCGTTGTCAGGTCCCCAAAACACTGTTGTTGTGTTGACGTTTTTTTTTTTTTTTCCATTATGCTTTTTAGTTGAAAATGGTGTACCCTCAGATGCAAAATAAATGTTTTAACTTTTAAATATGTTGCTAAAATTGTCCCTGTCAGATATTTCGCAACATTTGTGATTATGAATGCACCCTACATGGCCAAAAGTATGTTGACAAGCCTTTCTAATTCCCCCCATTTGGCCAGGCCCAAACAGATTAGTCCGCCCCCAACCACAACAGTGTTTACACGTTTCTATGAAATAAACCTTATTTTTAGTTGTGTCACAACATTAAACTATAGTATTAGGCATTTAAACATTAAACACCCCTAAATCACCACTAAATTTGAATATGATGCATTCCAGATGATGCACATCTTGGCAAGGTAACGTTCTAAAGCATGTTGGAGTTCATTTCCTTTCATTCTCATATCTAAGACCATTTCGAGAACTGACTGCTTCACTTATTTCCACGGGGCAAGACCTCATTCTGTCTATCAATTAAGTTAAAGATTGCCTGAACAACACCAAAGGAGTTGCCAATTAGCATTGTGGATGCTATAAGCAAGACAATAGAAGATTCCATCATTCAACCAGCTTGAAGTTCAACATGAGGGCCTGAAGCCATCCACATCAAAGAGCCATCCGTCTGAGCAGCTTGCTAAAGAGTGTATGGCTTATTAGCTGAGTACAATAGAACATTCATAAAGATTCACATGAAAATCAACTCCCGAGTTGCTCAAAATCTTTGAAAGCTACTAATGGAAGAAGAAGAATGCATAGAGTTTACACCTGCAAGCTGGCATAAAACGGTCTAAATCGTTCTATTATACAGGTATGGCCATCAAATACCAACCCGCCCCATAAGGCAATAGTGACCTTCAGAATAATGCCTGTTCATGACCCACTAGTACTACACCAATGGCTTCAGACTAAATGGTGAGAAAAATAAGGCTGATCACACTAGAGCCGATGAATAACTGTTTTCTATAATTGTGTGCTACTTAAATTTCTTTTGTGGAAACTGTGGATTTTTTTGTCTTTACTGTCTCTTTTGATCGATTTAAATCATCCTTGCTGAATAAAAGTGTTCAAAAATCTATTGACCCAAACCTTTTAAGTGTATATTTGATACAGAAGGAAGTGCCACAAAAACTGGTGCTAAAACCAAAACATGAGTAAAAGAGTGAACTAGACATCAATTTTCCTTTTTTGACATGTACTGTACTAATGGAGGCACACACAATGATGGCTTAAATATACTGCCATTTTGGAGCCAAATAATTTGTTTAAAGACTGACTTAGCAATCAAACCGAGCATGAAAACTGCTTAATTGTTATGAACACATTGACACAAGCGCTTATTTTTGCAATTCTGTAACGTCTCCCTGTGTAATGCTATGTCCCTTCTGACACTTCAGATGAACCTGGTGGAGATGCCTGGTTATATTGAGGTCAGAGTTTCTATTATTATGACTGGAAGTCACGATATCCCAGTTTGGAGACTGCGTATGATGGGTCTATATTTTTAATGGAGGGACAGATACTGGCATCTAATGAGGAGACACGAGTTATGCCGAAAACGAAAAGTGATGAAAGATTCCTTAACCCTATGAAACAAGCACATAGAAACATGTTGGCAGAATGTACATTCTTTCCACCTAAATGACTTCCACACATCTGGATAGGGGAGTAATTAACATATTCGTAAAGGCTAAAACCTGAGTTATTCAAAAAAGTTCATTAGAAAGACCACAACAATAAACACTGAAAAAGTAATTTGTGTACCATTGACATTTATATTATTTGGATGACTATAGCTACTCTATATTTTCATGAGATGTATATCCTGTATGTATATCAATATATTAGCAGTTATTTCATATATGACGATTTTCTGTGTTCTGGTAGGTAAGTTTCAGCGCGGCTTGATATTGCACGCAGGACTCTGTCAAAAGCACAACTGTCTCGGCTAGTGATCGATAGCATTTGGCGATATGTTAGTTGAAAAAAAGAAAACAGTCGACAACTTGTTTGTCAACCAGAAAAAACACTTTTCTCCATTAGAGAACCGAAACATCCATGTATCCGGATTTCTCTTGCATTTTGAATCATTTGCTATTTGTCTCTTGTGTGTTACCGTTCGGGGGTGGTTGAAGTCCGCAGAGACGAGCTGAAAAAAACAATACTCGACACTCGCTGTGACCGTCTCCACTCGTTTTCCATTTCCTCCTGTTTTCCGAAAATGACAGTGGGACGTCCTGCCCGCAATGATACAGGCTGCCCCGCACGGGGTCACAAGAGATCTTCGTAGTCGAGGAGTTTTGAGTGCTGCCGGGTTTTCCAAAGTCGAAACAGGCGGAAGTCGAAGTACATCTCAATCATTTCTTTGCCTAAAGGAGTGGAATAGAGAGGAAATATGAGTGTGGAATACATTTGGCGAATAATTCAATATGAGCATGTCTCTCTATGATGAACAGACACTTCCATATAGATTCTCTCAGGCGGTAATTGGAAAACAGCATGCAGAGAGAGACAATATAGATAAAGAGAGATGACAGAAGTGGTAAAGAATAAAGAGTGGAAATTGAGAGCATGATTCCATCCACCTATTTTTATCCGGACTTTTTGATATCACATAAAAAATGTTGGATGGAAACGGCAAGATGCGCATACATTCTAAAAATGTGCATAAAAAACCTGCATGCGCTCAATTGAGTCGGATATTTTTTCTGATAAGAAAACATGCGCATAAACTACGCTAGAAACACATTTCCAGAATAAATTCCCCCATGTGCAGCTAGCGGACCAATCTCGAGTCGTTGCACAGCATCTGAAATGCTGTTTTGGTCATTCTGAAATGCCTGAGCAAAGTCTGTCGTTAAAATGGTTCGGTATAATGACCCCCCCAGAACTGTCTTATACGACTGCGTTCCAAAACAGCAGATCCGAAGGCAAGATAACATGACCGCCTTTATTATGTCGCGTCTGCACACTCTGACACTTCAGTAATTTTATATATACAAAAAAGTTTTATATACAGTGGCTTCACCTTAGCCTGGCTAACGCCAGACCACATATCATTGAGAATGAAACGTGGTCTAGAAATCACATGTTCATTTTCACGTATTTGAGGCATGGTTTGCGAATGCCCAGAGCCGTATTATTGGGTACTATGAATGTCTATCAAATGCGCCTGTACGTCTATGCTCCCTCCCCGTTCTGTGATTGGTTCCCCATTTCAGGGGAAAATTTGGTTCATGGTATCCAGAATAAAATCGCGCTGCGGCAAGGCAGCATGGGGAAACCCAGGCTAGCTTCTCCTACTTTTCTTAGTGATATTTAGCACCAGTTTAATAGGAAGTGTCGTTTTATTCGACTCATTGGATGGAAACGGTGCTTTATTCGCAAATGTTTTATGCGACATTCCAATTTTGCACATAAGTTAAATTCGCAACTTTGAATAGAAACATAGCTATTGAAAGAGAGGGGTGGCGTGGCCGGCCCAGGACAGGACAGGTAAAAAAAATATGTGTAAACTGAATTTACAGTATTATGAAAAGCATGTCAATGAAGATAAACATTAAAGACATAGTTCACCCAAAAAGGGAAAATCTGTCTTCATACCATTCCAAACCGTTTATACAGGTAATGTACAACATGACATGAGGGTAAGCAAATGACAAAATAGCTATACAATAGTTATTTTATGAAAAAAAGTACACGTGTACACGTTTCGACAGACATGAAGATTTCATATTTTTGGGTGAAAAATCCCTTTAAATAACATGCTCATCCACTGTATATCAATATGTTTCCTCCATTAAATGGATAGTTCACCCTAAAACAAAAATTAGCCCATGATTACACACCTTGAAGTCATCCTATGTGTATATAACATTCTTCTTTGACGCCTTTCGTGGTTCAAACAAACAGGGCTGGTCAACCGCGTTCGTCATTATGTTGTGCGTCAAGTTCAAGTCTTTCGCCGTAAATCGTTGCGTACGACCGTTTGCCGGAAGCTAGTTATTTTAGTCGATAAAGTTTTTACCATGGATTTATACCAACTCTTTGCTTTGCTTCAGAAGGCCTACATTAACCCCTCTGAGCTGTTTGGGACACTTTTATGATGGATAGACCCACATGTTTGGACTTCAAAAAAAAAAATTGTGCTCATTCACTCCCATTATAAAGCTTGGAAGAGCCAGGACATTTTTTTTTTTTTAAATAACTCCGATTGTATTCGTCTAAAAGAAGAATGTTATGTACTGTACACCTAGCTAGAATGACTTCAGGGTGAGTAAATCATGGATCCACTAGATTTTTAAATCATGCCAGAAAGAGTCTGTTTGTGTGTTAATCCGTGTAGGAGTGTGAGCGTAAGCACATTTCAGCAGTTTCATGCAGACGGTCTCACCCTGAGCAGAGAGCTCCAGCGGTGACTCAAACTTGACAGAATAAGGCCTCATCAGGTTCTTCAGTTTCTGGAACAGCTGTTGGCACATGATAAGCCAAGACATTAATAATCCCCCTTTTTTTCCTCCCACTCACACAGCTCTCTCACGCTCTCCTTCACTCGCTCTTTGACTCGAGGAGGTTAGTTAGGGATAATGGCAGTCTCTCTCTTTATGGCCCTGGATAAATCTCATACGGGCGACAGGAAGGGCAAACAGGAACCTTTAAAAGAACCCAGTCAAGATCTTAAGATCCATGCACTGCTCCGAGAGCCCAGACGGAGATTAAAGATGAATTTACAGACACAGATTTTCTTTTCCGGCTCACACTGAGAACGTGACCATAACGCTAAGGAGGACGCCACAAGCAAATGGTGCAAGGTACAGAGAGCTCTCGTTTGGGATCAACATACATAGATATGCTCTTCCGAAGGCCAGATTCTGTTGGCGGAGAACCCAGCATGCGTTCACGAACTCACACACACATTACCCGGGTGTCAACCACAAGCACGTACGCAAACGCAATTCTCAGGAACGGTGGCGCCTTTTGCGCAATGACGCATGGCGAATGAGATTTAGGTCGAACCCGTCTCCATAGAAACGAGACGGTACATTAGGTTCCAAGGGTGGCATGAATGTGTCATTGGGGCGTGATCTCCGGGCTCCCGTCATATAACACCAAACAGACGGAATGAGCTGAAAGTCAAGGCCGACCCTAGAGGACAGACGCAGACTTGCGTTCTATTCACAACTCCAACAGTTAGAGAGTTTCAGATCAGATGTTAGCGATCACAGCAAGTCTGCGTGATGCATATACTATCGTTTAAAAGTTTGGAGTTGGTAAGATAGTCTCTTACACTCGTCAAGGCTGCATTTATATGATCAATTAATATTGTGACATATTAGAATTTAAAATAACTGTTTTTTGTTTTAATATATTTTCAAATATAATTTATTCCAGTGATGTCAAGGCAATGATCCTTCAGAAATCATTCTAATATGCCGATTTGGTGCTCAATAAAAATGTCTTATTATAATCAGTGTTATTTTAGTTTTTATTAATACATTGATTTGTCTTTATTTTTTATTTTCAGTTTTCATTTAATTTTAGTTACAGTTTTAGTAATTTTGTCACTTAAAAAAGTCTGTATAGTTCTTATTCATTTTAGTTAAGTACTTTTATTAAAGTAAAAGAAAATGAGAAATGAGGGCTTGGCAACTAGTTAAATATAAATATAAAATATATTTCAGCTAATATTTATTTAATGTAATGATTTTTTTATTTTAATGGTTTAAGTTTTAATTTTAATTATTGATAATAACCCTGATTTTTAATGTTGAAAACTGTTTGGCTGCAAAATATTTTTGTGGAAACTGATACATTTTTTTCAGGAATATTTTACGAATAGAAAGATCAAAATAACAGCATTTATTTGAAATAGAAATCTTATGCATTATTATTAAAGTCTTTACTGTCACTTTTGACCAATTTAATAGGTCCTTCCTGAATAAAAGTATTCAATTCTTTCAAAAAACAAAAACTAAAAAAACTAAAAAAAAAACTAACAGATAACAAATTTTTCAACATTCAAAATTGGGTTTATTCGTTGCATTGCAGAAGATAAAATTAAGTGTTTCCAGAAACTAAAGTGAATTCAGAAATAGTAAAAACACTTCCACAAATTACAATAAATGGACAATTACAGACTGTTAATGCTTAAACACAGCTCTAGATCTTTAAAAGATACTGGACAGGAAAGAGTTATTTTTTGTTACATAACTGAGGGGAAAAGGCTGTCAGGCATGATGGTGACAGACAGAGAGGTGTTAAATACAAAAATGGAGAGATGGAGTTGGTGCATGTTTGTGTCTTAAGAGATAAGAGCTGAACATGGCCAAGGCAGGCCCCAGAGGGACCATTTCTAAATATAAAGCAGAAACTCAAGGCACAAGCATTACGTCCACGTTACACCACAGACTTGCTGGTTCAGAACTTGACGTACCTTCTCTCCATTCGGATTGCCCAGGACATAGCAGCCCATGATGTGGATCAGGTTTGGCTCTGGATTCACTTTACTCATAAACCGGCTTAGTCGTTTCCAAAACCTGGATGTACACCACAAACAAACAAGCAAATCCCTCTTATAATAGTTCTGTCATTGAAGGAATATTCTGACAGAAAGAAATGTGTGGATCTCACTAACTGGCTCATGTCTTCTTCTTTCTCGACCTTGGCAAAAGTGGCCACTTTATTCTTCAGCAAGTACAGGTGTCCTGGGCCGCCCTGAGACAGAAAATGACACATTTGAAACCTTACATTAACATCAAACTCAAAGAAATAGGAGATCAGTACTATCCTCTGAACTGACAGAGTGAACCAGTGAATTTCTGTCCGTCTGAACACACAACATCAAACTGAAGAGACAGTTGGGCAGTATTATTCCTCCAGACACTGCTGATTCGCTCTGATGCACTTGCAGTCTCATTTCCTGTCATTTTGTGTGTGTTTGTTGGCCTAGTTTTTCTCTTACCTGACAGAAGATCATCATGCGCCAGATCTTTGAGCCCTTCCTGTAGGCTGTCAGCCTCTTCTCAATCTCCTCTGCACAAAAAACAAACACACTATCAGGATGACCAGCACTGCTAGTGTATCATTTACATGCAATATCATAAGTTGACAATGTCTAAGGCTTTAAAAATGTTCTCTTATTGGGGAGAGGTCATGGCAATGTTTATGAAACCAGATCTGACCCTAGGATTCGACTTTATCCCTGGTTTTACTTTAAATGTAAAAGTCACCGTTCTGTCATCTTATTCAATATATAACAACTTGGACATCAAGGCAAAATTTTCTTGCATTGCTGGAATATTGATTTTCCTGCAAACCCTTAAATTAAAATGATCAAGTTTTATTATGGACACTTTCATAATAATAATAATTCATAATTATTTAATCTCACTTTGTCTGAAAATTAATCGAACTTAATCAACTTCATTGCTGTTGTGATTTAATGTTATTTTATGTTTGAAATAATTTTAGAGTTCTATGCTATTTATTTATAGCACGTTGAGTCATTCTTATGGTTTTGAAAGTGCTTTATGAATAAAATTTTAGTTGTTTTGATCATTATAATGATTTATTTTATTCCTGAGGTTTACCTTTTATAACATAATAAATATAATATAATATAATATAATATAGTAATATATTATGTATAATGTATTATAATTATATTACATTATTTTAAATTATAATGTGATATAATATAATGTAATATAATATAATTTAATACTATGTTAAATTATATTTTATTACATTATGTAATATGATATAATATAATATAATATAATATATAACAACATAATTTCCGTATTATTATATTATATTTCCATTTCATCTTAAATATTAGTTTACAATAAGGTTTTATTTGTTAACATAAATCAACATGAACTTACAATGAAAAACATTTCTAACACATTTATTAATCTTAGTTTGTTTTAATTTCAACCTTTACCAATACATAATTAAAATCAAAGGTTGTATCTGTTAATATTATTAAATGGACCTGAGGTAACACAAACTAACAATGTACTTTTATTAAATAATATTAACAAATATTAATAAATATTGTAAAATAACTAAGAACGAGCGATACATTTGTTATTGTTAAATGAGGTTAACCAATAGGACCTTACGTTTTATATTTTATATTTATATGTTGCATGCACAAACAAATAGACAAAGATCAACAATATAATTAACATGATTGTTCAAATTCAGAGTTTCATTTATGATTTATCAGTGACTGTGTGTGAGTCCTACACTGTAATATAACAGTCAATAAAAAATATTGCTGCTTCTCTGATCCAGTGTCATTTATCAGGAATCCAATTGTTTTTGTGTTCCTCATGCTGGCTGGTGCAAAAATCAATACAGAACGCACCGTCATTCCACACTGAAACCACCAGGCAAGGGGTAAAGTGATCAAATACACAAAAAAGTACACAAACACACAATAAACAATCAACACATGAAGCTACATACCCAGAATATCATCAAACGTGGCATGCTCATGATCCTGGAGATAAATAATAAAAGCAATCAATACAAATACACAGATAAGACTGAATGACATTGCAGGACTGATTGTAAAGGGAAAATGTTCTTTGTATAATGCTTAATTTCACGAATCACTAATATGCACTCGTCCGGTCTAGATAACATCACTGGCTCCTGCTTTTCTTTGTGCAGTTGAGGACGTGGTGTCGTTTGCTCTTCACTTGTTTGTCTAAAGACTCTGGACAGTATTTTGTGACATGTCCAGCTATATCTCATCCTTTACCTTGTCTTTATTGCACAGGGCATTATCCATCCGTAACCTTTAAATTGATATCTAGTGTTTTTGACATAAAAACTTGATGTCACGTGTAATATTTTGATGATATGTCATGTCATACTAAGTGATGCAGAGTAAACACAGGTTTGACTTACATAGAGTATGGGTATAATAGAAGGATCCTCCTTTCGAATAATATTGGGAACATATTCTGCTTTGGGCACTTTCGATGAGATCAGCTAAAAGATACAAAATCACAAAAATGAAAAGGATCTTTATATTTGATTTTTAATGAAATGTATTTAAAGGAAAAGTTCAGCCAAAAATGAAAATTTCCATATTATCTAATTCAAGACCATCCAAGCTGTATATGACTTTCTTTACTTAGCCAAAGAGAAATTAAGGTTTTGAAGGAAAACTTTCCATGATTTAATATACAAGTGAATGGTGCTCAACGTAGATCATTTTTTAGCAGGCCAAAATCCACATTTAGGCAGGTTCAAAGGACTCCACATGACCCCAGCGAAGAATAAGGTGAAATGATGAGTCATTTTTAGCAAATATAAAGGCCATTTCAGACCAAATGAATCAAGCCTCAAGTCAAAGGATATGTAAACTGACACATGTAGAGGGTGCAGGCTGTGGAGCTCAAACTAAACTTTCAGCTGTAATGCCATTCTGCATTGAACAAGAATAGGACACAGGAGAAAGCTCAAAACTTACATTTAAAGCTGCAGTCTGTAGCTTTTTGGGGGTTAAAAGTTACATCCAAAATACTGTAAAATTACTGTAATTTAATTACTTTTCCATTGAAAATGTAAAGTAAGGGATTACTCTTCATTTATCTGTAATTTAATTACAGTTACTTCTGATGTAATTGAGGTAAATACTGTGTAGATCAATCCGGTCTCACAGCGATTCGTATGCATTTTATGAGGTGTCTAAAATGTACGACCGCACTCTTACAAATTCGTATGAATTATTGTAAAATATGTATGAAAAATGTGTGAAATGTCAGTAATTAGTAATGTTGAAAGTAATTAGTAATTAAAAGTAATTAAATACTTTTTAAAGAGAGTAATTAGTTCTAGTAATCTAATTACACTGTTGAAGAGGTAATTAGTAACTAGTAATTAATTACTTTTTTAGAGTAACTTACCCAACAATGACATACTTTACAAGTTGAAAAAAGTAATCTGAGTACATAACAACCTATAATGCATTACTTGCCCCAACACTGGTCAATTTCAGAGAGAAAAAAAAAAGGAAATTCTATATTTTTTTAACTACAAATGCTCACCTTGGTCCAGCTCCACAAAACACGTTCAAAGATTACTTTTTTCAACTTGTAAAGTAACTCATTATTTTAAAATCTACAACAAAATATCTTTTTTCTAACTTGCATTACATTTCCAATAAGTAAGTTACTTTGTTTTCCCATTTATAGACTGACAGCTCTCTATAAGTTCACGACCTCTCACGTGATGTATGCACATGTGGAAGGTTACACATAACATAGGCGCCATTGTTTACAATAGAAGTTTACATCCAGGATACACTCACAAACAAACCATTTTTAACAATAAAATAAAAAAATGTAAACAATTATTTCTGTTTATGTCACCTTCCCAACTTGCATACACGTGAGAGGTCATAAACTCAACTATCTTGTGAACTTCCTTTGCAGCATTTTTTTTTTCTTCTGAAAATGACAGATTGTTTGGCTATAACACCCTTATTCAGCTGGGGTCATGTGGAGCCCTTTAAAGCTGCCTGAATATGGATTTTGGACCGTTCCCTTGCATTAGAAGGAAAAAACTATATATTTTTAATAAAAACTAAATTACAATAAAATAAAAAAAAACAATAATGTGTACCATAATTTTAGGAGGGATGAAGTCATCCCCCTCACATGCCAGTCTCTCCATCTCTCTCTCCTCCTCCCAGTCCATGTCTTCACATCCGCCCTCGTCTGGAGTACAGCAAGTGGTCTGCAGATCGCCACCTGTGGCACCACACAACACAGCAGAGATGGACAGTTCAATGCTGGACACAGGCAAAGCAGAATAAACACAAAGATGACAAGAGAAGAATGAGAAGATGAGAATAGAGGTGGAGAAAGAGAAAGGTCAGAAGAACATTAACGGACAGAAGAACAGAAATGGCAAGACCAGATAAAAAGACAAAGCTAAGATAGATGCAGTAAATATATATATATATATATATATATATATATATATATTTTTTTTTTTTTTTTTTTTTTTGTTATTTTTTATTTAATTTTTTTATATGGACTGCAGTAATTTAGGTGTGAACCTTCACTCTTAGTTTTGTTTCCATGTTAGGAGTCATATTCTGAAAAAAGAAAAAGTTCACCAAAAAATGTTATTCCAAACCTTTATGCTGTTATATTTTTATGTGGAACATATAAAGAGAATTTTTAAGGACATCCCACAGAAAGATAATAGTGAACACTGCTGTCAAGCTCCAAAACAACATCAAAAACAAACCCCCCAAAAGGATTTTTGTTTTTAACTTTTACATCATAAAAGTATTTCATGTGACATTATCTATATTTCATATTGCTTAACATTTCAAGTCAAGTAAAATTTCAAGTAAAATTGTAAATATTGAAAAACAAAATAAGACAAATATTATATGAAAAAAACTTAGAAATGTTGCAACTGAATGAAAAAAATAAGTTTAAATAAAACATAAACTGTATTAATAAATAAAAATGTACTGGAAAGCTGTATATAGAAAGTAAAAAGTACAATAGAAGTACAAAAAACAAAGTATCAATAAAAATAATTTATAAATACTATAATAGTAAATAATACTAAAATAACTCTGGTCTGAATTCATAACTTTGTGTGAACAGATCAAAATTCCTTCATTTTCCACCAAAAAGTTAACAAATTGTGGGTTTGAAATGACATGAGGATGAGAAAATTATGACAGTATTTCCATTTTTGGGTGAACTATCCCTTTAAAAGCCAAAACGGCAAGAAATGTAAGATGATTTTCAGGAATATACTGTGAAAGCCTCTTCACACCAAGTATGATTAAAAATATAAAACATTTCAATCCTGAATCACTTGTTTGACTGCAGTCCATTTAAATATACAGTACACCTAGAGTTACAAATATACAACTGTAAATGACTGACAGTAATGTCAGTAGTATGAAAGACAGTACAAGGGAAAGAAAAAACTCCATTAGAAAACCAGCATGACAGAACACCAGGCAGCTAGAGAGATAAAATGGACAGAGAAAAGCAAACAAACAAATATTACAACTTTTAAGTCAAATGTTTGCAATCGTTCATCAGGCTCCCCAAAGACACAGGTGTAAAGAATGATGACACAAATAAGTCCAAAGACAAATTACACGCAGAATTAACATGCTGACACAGAATTCTAGTGTGCACACACACATACAACTCCAGAGTTCAGACGCTCCAGGCAGTACATATACTCACAGAGAGAGAAAGAGAGGAGCACATATTCGGGACAGAACCACGCTCAAGGGAAGACAGACAAACAGGATCAGCATCAAGAGCAGGGGAGGCACGTCACTGCGAGACTGTGTATGTGTGGGTTATAGAAGTGTTCCATAGGGTCTGCAAAAACTTCCAAGATGGCTTCTGAGGATTTTTCTGTGCACTAACATTCAAAAGTTTGGTGTCAGTAAGATTCTTTTTAAGAAATAATACCTTCTAGCCTGACTTCGTTATACTCATATTCTAGTCAGAATGTGAGTCTGAAACTGCTCCATAGAGTGCCGAAGTTACGACGTCACTTTGTAGGCCAAAACGCGGAAGTGAGTTAGCATTTTAGCACGCCCGGTTCCCTCGCTCTAAAGTCTATGGGATTTTTTAATGGGTTTTTGCTAAATCGCCTGAAATAAGGTCTGTGGAGAACAAAGCCTCTAAATATTTTCACGTTTTGATTTATGATATAAAACACACAGTTATAACCTGCTTGTGTTTTTTTAAACTTTATTGTGTAACTTGTATATATTAGAACTTGTAAAGATTATCTTGGTAGACAAAACAGGGTCACAACTCTTTGTTAAACACAGATCTTATTTTTTTTTTTCGATTTTCCAAAAGTCTATGGGGAAAATGCATAGCTTTTCGATCGAGGGAACACATGCGCCGCTAGCTTCCGTGTTGTCCAACAAATAAAAGTGTTGTCATCACTTCGGCACTCTACAGGGCTTTGCTTATGAGAAAAAAAAAACACCAACTCTACACTTAATTGGATAGACCTACAACCAATCAGAGCAACGCAATAAGTGTTTTTTTTATGAGCTACGTTTTTTTTTTATGAACTACACATAGTTGTTAAAGGGATACTCCACTTTTTCAGAAAATCGGCTCAATGGATTTGAAAACGGTAAAACTAAACTGTTTAACTCTGGGGGAGTTGTGGAGTGTCCCTTTAACAGTACTCAACCGCACGCTTGCTGGAAGAAGTAGTAAAATAATGAGTGTTGCTTCTTACTTGGTTCTCCATGAGTGCGACCAAAGGAGAAACCACAAAACAGGGTTTTTATCTTCTTAGCGACCATCGGAGTCAGCTTTGCCAAATCCCGTAGGAAGGATGGCAAACACATCTTTCCGATCGACAAAAAGGCCTTGATTGCAGTTCTCTATTTGTCTTTGAAAGGGATACTCCACTTTTTTTGGAAATAGGCTCATTTTACAACTCCCCCAGAGTTAAACATTTGAGTTTTACCGTTTTCAAATCCATTCAGCCAATTTTCTGATATTTATAAGAATATCAGTAACCAGACCGTTTCTGGTCTCATTGACTTCCATAGTAGGAAAAAAAATATACTGTGGAAGTCAATGAGACCAGAAACTGTCTGTTTACTGATATTCTTCTAAATATCAGAAAATCGGCTGAATACATCTGAAAACGGTAAAACCCAACTGTTTAACCTCTGGGGAAATTGTAAAATTAGCCTATTTCCAAAAAAAGTGGAGTATCCCTTTAAAATGAATTCGCTGTGGATTTCTTTTACAACAGATGCAATACATTCCCAATAGCAGAATCTATACATCTCAATTCTTCAGCTGCAGTCAACTTTGAGGGAAACCAGTTCAACCCAAGCGCTCTATGGTGACATAATGATTACATAACTGCAGATCATCTGTGGCCTGGTAATACTTCGCTATGCTTCTTAGACAGAGTCTGGTATGGCATAATTGGTGTGTCTGAGTCTTAATTGGTATAATTGGAGTCTGTTATGGCTTGGCTGAAGTATAAAATCATTGGTTACCCGTAAGCCAATCACCAAATGTCTGGTTATGACATGTTATTCGCCAGCTCAGCCGCATCGTACTTCCACTGTAAACACATGTATGATGCGAAAACAAAACCAGAGTGAACATGGCTGACCGAGTTTTGCTGCCTCCTTAACCTGATACTCCATTAGTGCAACCAAGGTGGACACAATCACAACTATCGCCTTGCCGGTCTTTGGCCTCCCTAGTTTCTCGTTGACGATCGTTAATAGTTGATAAATTAAGGTTCATGTAGTCGCAATGTTACATTGTGTCATGATTATCAAAATAAAACTGATTAAAAAAACGTTGTCTCCACTTCATTGATATAAGTTATCTTGAACTTTATTCGTGTTCAATCTTAAAAGACTTCTTCCAGAAACATTAAAGAAAAAAATCTTACTGATGCCAAGCATTTGAACAGTAAGTATTAACTGGTTCTGTCAAACATTTAATATAGTGATCTTGACATATGGGAACGCTAAGCATGTCAAAGTGGCATGTAGGTGTATCCGTGTATGTGTGCTTGTGTGTGTACAGGTGGACTCACTGTCTTTTGAGTCGTGTAGCGAGTCTTGTTTGACAGGGGTCGGATCGCTCCAGGATCGGTTGAAACTCTTCGCCCTGCGCTCTGCAAATGCTAGTGAATTGGAGAGATGGTCACACGCACACGCACACAACGCCCCATGATCCTCACAGACTGTGGGCTGCAGCTCATTCAGTACACTCAAACACACCAACAACCATTTGTCCTTTGCTACACTTGAATCACACACACAGAAGCAAAATCGACCAATCCTCAATTGATTTATCGGTCACAAAGACGCATAACTGTCAATCATCCTCCACACAAAACACAAACATTCCCAATATACACATGCACATGCTAACCTACATTCGCAAAGCAATGCATCACATGCACAAACAAAAACACATGAAACAGACACAAATGGAGCTGTGCAATCATTCATACTGCATATTCACACATAGACTCACTTTGTGCTTTCATTCTTCTGCTGCCCACCATTCTTAAATGCTTCCGGAAATTCCTAGAAATTAGTCAGAAAAAAGTGGAAGAAGGATAAATCAGGTCATCAAGACCACAAGAAAACATCAACAGCATGTGTGTGACATTACACCGAAAACCCTTTGCTCGGCAGTCAATGAATCATATCATTTCCGCGCTTGAAGACGTGAAGAGATTTCCATTGGGTCGTTCAAAAGAGCAAACATATTTTGAAGGCCATACGAAACCCAAGCGCTTCGCTAAATATTTGCACCACGTAGGCTGATGGAGACTCGAGCAGACGTCCTTGCTCCTTGCAGTATTGAACCAGCAAGTGTGTACTTTCTTTGAGCCATTTGGCATCTCTCCAGCTGACTAAGAAAGCAGACAGGGAAAAATGCCACTGCAGTAGAGTCTGTCCCACACCACTGTTACTCAATGACAACTGTACACAACTGTACTCTTATATCCATGACAACTGTACATTTGTAATGTTTGAAAAACTAGTAAGGGGTGGAAAAAGGGGACAGAGAAAACGACAGAAGCATTCTTAGGTCAAAAACATACTCTATGCAAGTATGCAGATGCTGATGTGAATGCTAGGCTAACACTTACATACCTAGTTCTTGTCTTACATAGCCTAGTTCTTGTGTTACTGTGGCTGTAGATGGTTACCAAATGTCTGTGCCATTACCTATCAAATCAAATTATGAGTTTTGAGGCACTCAAAGGGGTCATATAATGGTACACGCACTTTTAACAAGTTGATTGTACTGAAATGTGTGTTGGCTGTGCCCTGCCTCAAATTGAGCCGTTCGTTTTTGTGATGTCAATAAATGGACGCCCCTCCCGATTGTTGATTGACAGCAGCGTTTCAACACATCCTCGCCCTGAGCGAGCTGTCATCATAGTCCGCCATTGTTGATACACTGGAGCAGAATGGCGCCTAAGCGATTGTGGTGTTCTGGGATAATTATAATTAAAATACGATAATTATCGTATGTCTGGCAACACTGACTCCACGTGCGTTGTCAAAACGCTCATAGAACGGAGGGGCGGAATGAGCGAAGCTCATTATCATATAAAGGAATATGAGTAACACTTTACAATATGGGCGCACTAATATGCATTAATTCATGCTTAACTAATGCACAGAAAATCATGAGTTAATGTATAACTCATGAAGAACTAAACCATTAATTAATGATTACTGCATAAGGAACTAATAAAGAGTCTATATGATTAATAGATTAAGTAATAAATTAATTGCAATTAATTCAATGTGTCATTGTCCATTAATTCCTTAATAACATATTTTATTAACTAATAGTGTACATTAATGTGTTAATTACCACAATTAGACAAGGCTATGCACTTCAACTGCCAGTTGTCTGCTTTAATTAATCATTAGCTAATGATTTGCAAGGGTATCATTATGCTATGACTTTACTTGATGAGGCACATCATTATTAACTAGTCATTTAGTAATTGTAGTAATTTTCACATGAATTTGCGCTAACAATTAAGTAATTAATCATGAATTAATGCTTATTAGTGTACCTGTCATATTATCTGGAAGTTGAAATACAAGGCTTTGGCTCATTCTGGTAATTAACATATTAATTAACAATATTAGTTATTATGGAATTAATCCACAATTACATATTTAATTAATAACAATTTATGTATGAACTAATACATTAACCTTACAGACTCTTAATTAGTTCCTAATGTGGTAATCATTAATGAATAGCTTAGATAATCATTAGTTACACATTAATTCAATATTATCTGTGCATTAGTTAAGCATGAATTAATGCTTATTAGTGCACACGTATTGTAAAGTGTTACCGGAATATGTACTGAAGCAGCATGCTGAAAACGGAGCAGTTTGTGACCAGGTAAAATTTGTGTTTTCTTACAATACTAATGAGATTTTTTAATTTAAGTATATTACAAACTTTTCATTTAGACCCTAAAGAATCAAATTAACTTCTATGAAAATGGCATTTTATGACCCTTTAAAGCATTAAAAAGACTTTACACAGTCTTTCTAGATGCAGATTTCAAAGTGCGCAAAATTGCATTGAAATGAATGGGAATGCTAATGGAATACTAGCTTTTTCCAGGTATTCATCTTTTTTTTTAGTCACATGGCTGGTGCGAAAACATCCACAGAACTGCATCACAGGCCTGACAAATTTTCATCCATATCAAGCCACAAATATTTAATCACCTCTCAAAAGAAGAACAACAAAAACATGTGAATAAACTGCCAATTTTTTTCACATTTACAGCACCTGCCAGAGTATTTAATTCACTCAAATTTGGCCACTGGCTTACTGTGATATTAAGATCAAATGAGACAGCGATATTACGATCAAATTCAGTAAACACCTTGATAATATACTATACACAGGCAAGCTGATGAGCCCAGAATATGAACTCAACGTGCCAAATTGCAGATTGTTTTCTCTATAAAGGTTTTCTATGGGAAAACGCTTAACATTGAAACTTTGCGAATTGCGTTCATTATCTGAGTTCATCTATTTGCCTGTACATAGTGATATTGGAGGATCAAATTCAGCTAATTAATAAAACATACTGTGTTAATCCACATTAAGCATTTCATAAGATGTATTATGTATCATGTATCATCATGTAAATAATGTATCATCAGTAATGTGTATACTAAAATTGGTCTTTTAATTGGTCTTATTTCAATAGTAGTTATACAAGCCTAGTAAAAATAACTGGCTGGCAGCCGAGAAAAGCCTTTTTATGCCCTCCAGGTGGGAATTCCCGTAAATGTGGGAGGTCACGTAAAAAAAACTAAGTAGAGTAGGGTCAAATACCATACTACTTCAGAATAGCATATATTTTGGCTATAGTTTTGCCGTATGTGGAACTGCTAGTAATATGCCAGTACACTATTCTGAATTCAGCCATAGATATCCTGGTGAATAGCTTTGCAAGATTAATACTTAACATTCATAATCAAACCCAAATCCGAATATGCCTACTTCCTTACTACAGTATATAGTATATAGGTATGTGAACACCAGCACAGACACATGGAACATGCCAGATTTAGAATATCTGGACTGTATCTGTAATTACATACATGTATACTTTATAGAGCATACTTTCTGTCAATAGCATTTCTGAACTGTCAAGAAGCAAGTTCATCATCAAAGGTGATATCTGATCTGACAGAATGCAACAAGATACACTGTATGTTTCTTTAGAGCAACTCTACTCCTAAATTTGTTAGCAACTAATTTGAATTTCATGAGAATTCTGCTGAACATTTATCAACTAAACAACAGCCTGAATGAGTAGACTGAGTGTAAAAGAGTTTATGTTAATGCACACTTATAGCACCCATTTTGGCAATGCAGAGATTGTAACGCATACTTGCATTATAAATTGTCTTCGAACACCTTGCAAAACATTTCCATTTACACATGAATTCAAGCACTTGCGTTCATTGCGTATTTATGCACTATTCTAAGCAATTTTGTAGTATAACCGTATAAGTAGTGTGTTCACAATGAAAATTCCAAAAAGAAAAAGGCCACTTTATACTGGTTCATACACTTATTTATCTGAAAGAAAGAAAAAAAATAATTGTGGAATGTCAACTTGCAACCCGATCTCACGACCAAGTTGTACGAATTCGACGAATGATTAAAAAGTGGCTAATTCGTAACAATTCATACGACCTCACTCGTACGAATTAATACAATTTTGCTAAATCGTACATATTTTACGACTTGGCCAATTCGTATGAATTCGTACGAATGACCTAAACCTTACCCCGCCCCTAAACCTAACCATCACGTGGGTTTAGACAAATCGTACAAATTAGTACGAGTGAGGTCGTACGAATTAGCCACTTTTTAATCATGCGTCGAATTCGTACGAATTGGTCGTGAGATAGTGTTGGGAATGTTGGACCCCATTCGCACAGTCCACAACAGTCGCAGCTTTAAATAGGTAGCCAAATGGGAAGGGCTATCTATCAGACTTCGAAGAACGACAAAATAACCTTTTACACCACATACTGTATATAAGTGCTTAGTACGTCATTTGGGATGCAAATAGGGCCTTGTAGTCCTTATTCAAACAAAAACAACACTCTTGGCAAAAATGCAGTTCTACACGTGGCTAGGGCACTGGGGAAGCAGATTCTCATTAGCCAATGCATTGTGTAGGAAAATGTAATTTTATTGAGTCCGTTTCTGTTTTTCTCAAAGTGTCCTGTTTTGTGACATAATTACATTGTAGATCATTACTAATTGGAAGGGAAGTAATGAAGGGACAGGAGGAGTGAAGCAAAAACAGGAGAGGAAGAGAGAAACAGGGCTCTGTTTACACATGTGACAGAACTGTGCCCACCTGTGAGAGGAGGGAGGTATGGAGAAATCTCCTTTCCTGTCCGTCTTACGGCTTATTTACACCCACATGCATTAGAGAGAGAGAGAGAGAGAGAGAGAGAGAGAGAGAGAGAGAGAGAGAGAGAGAGAGAGAGAGAGAGAGAGAGAGAGAGAAACCTCCCTCGCCCCCGCAGCTAAGGATGAGTCAGAGCCTTTCTTCACCATTGTCTCTTTTCATTCTCTCACTCTCTCTGTCCCATGTCTGCAATCACTGCTCCTATATTAGCTCTTTAATTTCATCACCCCCTCTCTCACGCTGTTAAATAATTCTATTTCCTCAATCATGCCCCTTTCCTTTTCAAAAATAATACTTCACCAAAAATAAAAATTCTGTCATCATTTCCTCACCCCCACGTTGTTCCAAACCTGTTAAACTTTCTTTTTTTTTGAGAGGCTGCAAAGCCAACAGGTGGAGCAGCTTGATGTCTTGCTGGATCTAATGGGTGGAGCTAAATTGACCAACTACACCCTAACCCTATCTATAACCTTATCGCTAAACATAACTCATAACCCATTAGAGGTAGAGCTGGACGTCATTTGGATCTGTACTAGTGAGCACCACATATTATGCACTGTAAAATCCAATTAGTACACCTTGAAAAAAGCATGCAAACCGATTGCACTCAAAAAACTGAGTAAAGTGAAATAGGAATAATATGTAGAACTAACAAGTGCATGCCTAGTAGTGTACACTTACAAGAGAGTTCCAGTAACTTAAAATAATTTCTATATTATACTTGATCTTTTACTTTCCAGTATCTGTGAACCGAGGAAGTGTACTCCCAGAGTGCATTGCAGCATGAATAAATTAATTGCTTTATTTTACTATTTTTGGCTTTATTACAATTTTATTTGCTATCGTTATTGGGGTTATACTGAAAAGAGACAGCAAATAAAATTGTAATGTCTAATTAATTAAATTATTTTTTTTAAATGTTACCACTGTTGTGGTTTGCATGCTGAATGTTGAAGTCTGTGTGTGACTCAACCAAAATTGCAAGATATTGTCACAAATATAGAGGGATTATATCAACCCAATTAAAGATTTATGCCATAAGCGTTAGCAATAAAATGTTAAAAGATCATTATTATACATGAAATATATTTATGTTATATATAATTTATTAATTAATTTAAGTATGTGTGTTTGTATATATATATATATATATATATATATGAAGAGTTCAGATGCAAAAGCCTCTAAATGCCATTTGAAATTTTCTTCTTTAATGATGATTTTTATTAAACTTGTATATTTAAGTTCAGTAATTTCACTTAAATAACAATTAATAGGTAATTATCATTGCCATTTAAGTGAAATCACTGAACTTAAATATACAAGCTTGATAAAAATTATCATTTTAGAAGAAAATTTCAAATGGCACTTAGAGGCTTTTGCATCTGAACTCTTCATATATATATATATATATATAAATTACTTCACTTCCTTTGAAATCAAATATTGAAATTATGATTTCAAGTTGCATCACTGCAAACAATTGGAAGAGAACAATAATATAAATTAAGTTCCAAGTGACCAACCAAAGGGAACATCAATCACAATAATGGTGAGAAAGGGAAATCAACAAGTCAACTAAAGAATTTTGATGTTCTCCCAAAAATATTTAGGTGTATTGACAATAACACTCAAGATGACTGGAAAATGAGCGAATGCAAATTGAAAATGGTACTCAAACCAGTCAAGTAACTTTTACAAGGTTTTTCTGAGTAACGAAAGCACACATGCAAACAGTACAGATTACTAAGAAATTTTTAGTAAGTTCAACAAATTATTGCACTTTAAGTAAAGTTAACAAAAAATTCTTAGTAAGAACAATGTTAGATTTTACAGTGTGATTTCTTTAAACACATTTACCTGTACATTGATTGTATTACTATATTGGGTGCTCTTCTATGTAATCTTGGAGCAATCACACTTCAAAAATCACGAAAAGTACCATAAATTTGCCATATAAAGTTGTCCTATGGTATAAAATTTATTTAAAGAATAGAAATGTAGTGAGAAAGTTTCATGAGTTGATTTTATAGTGCTTCCCATGCCATTTTTGGAGCTTGACAGCTCTAGACCCTATTCAGCTGCTGGACATTCCTCAAAGTATTTTTATCGAAGTTCTACAGAAGTCATTCAGGTTTCAAATGACATGAGGACATAAGGTTATTGATGACAAATTTCAATTTCAGGTGAACGATGTGTTATTTCTAGTCACCTCAGCTTTTACTTCCATACCAC